>NC_134354.1:598855842-599003342 GCF_048569485.1 Anomaloglossus baeobatrachus | reverse complement strand
AATAGAATATATTCTATTTTCTAGTCAGTGTTTACCACTTCCAGACAGGATACATGTGGAACCTGTCTACTACCTGCGGCTTCCGAATAGGTACCCTTCTGTCACCAGAGTCCAACCCTAACCCTAATCTAATTCCCTGAGGTATATGCTACCTACTCCTGTTTATTAGCCAGCTCATCCACCCACCCCACTATCCTTCACCTGTGAGCGCCGGTGTCCATTCAGTCTACTTATTGATGTTGCTACAGATAGGCCACATCAGTACAGTCCACAATCTTGTCCATGGCCAGAAAACCTTCATTCATTTGCCTCTGCTTTATCTGCTCCATACAAAGCTATCAAATCATCATGGATAAAAAGCTGGGCCAATACTAGAAGTGTGCTACAACAGATTTGTATGTGGTGCTAGTAGCACTGATAAATTCTCATAATTTTTACTAAAAAATAATCAAGCGCAGATTTGATTATAAGGTACAAGAATATGTAAAGATGCTCAAAATGTATTATTACATGTAAAGCATCTTGCTTTAATGCACTTATTTGAAAATCCCTCCCCTAAAAGGGAATCTGTCAGCAGATTTTTGCTATGTAAGCTGATGACTGCATGCTGCAAGGGTTAACACAGAGAATTCAGGGATCTCTGTCTGGTCAAGGTCCTATTTGTTGTTTATTTACTATGTTTGTTTAATCAGCAGGAGACAGCAGGGCTTCTCATTATTAGGACTACAATGTCATACACACAAAATGCCACCTCCTCTGATCAACACCTTGCTGTCAATATACAATCTCTACTGGGAGCTTGGTGTGGGCGGGATAGCTTTCTCAACTCTGCTACATGGCTAAATCTAAAAGTTCTGATTGTGCCAGAACTGCTGCACTTAGTAATCTAAGTGATACATCATTTTATTCAGGATCTCTTTGCCTATATGATGCTGCTCTCGGATGAGGTAGTAAAAACCTGCTGACAGATTTAATTTAATATTATCATAGCAAATGGAAGTTATACATTTATGACACTTATATTGTGTGCTGTCCATGTAACTAACTCCTGACTTCCGAAACAATACAAATATTATCGTCAACTTTAGTTACAATACAAAGCATTAATATCCTGAGTAAATAAATCCAGGGCAATATTTATTACAAGAAAAATCCAAAGGAACAAGACAGAAAATATGTTCTGGAATGAGGATCTCAATTACCAAACATCAGTGTTCTCTTCTCTGTGAAATGCTGCGCGATCTTCAATACACCAAGTGCTTTTTATAGCGTTCATTCCTAATATGCCGGAGAAACTAAAGATAATCAGGTTGTGATGCTCCTTCAATGTGTGATAGCTTTACTAGACTACAGCATCGCTAAATAAATGTTTTCAACCCCAGGCAGCTTTCACCACTGTTAATTGCCAAACAACTCATTCTGCTATCGGGGACAACAGAGCTGCGGAAAATAGTATACATTTTATGGCAGTTATCTTGCCTTGTAATGAAATGACAATGCTAAAAGAATAGTCATATGATAACCTTTATGTTGGTAGGAAAATATCACATGGAAGAGCTGTGCAGGGCATGAGCATGATTGATGATGTCACGGCGGAGGAATCTGAGCAGCAGGCTGGAGAGAGGCTTAACTGTGCATGGCATTTAGTCTTCCTAGAAAACATTAGCTCATACATGTTCACACGCTTCCAGCAGACATATGTCACTGGACGAGAGGTATATTTTAAGAATTTTATAAAACTCCTCACATTATCACATTCACCAATACACACATATATACATATATTCACTTACATTCATCCACATATCAGCATACACACATTGTTCACAGTCATAAACATGTTTTGTTCCCCACACTAACAAATATACATTATTTTGTTCACTGGTACATGTACATTCACATAGCCAATACTATCAATTATATATACGGATATGGTTCCATTCACCACAAACATGCACATAAACATTAATACATGCTTACATACATACACTACTCACGAAAAGTTAAGCGGGCTTTACACACTGCGATATCGCCCGAATTTTGTCGTTGGGGTCACGGTTTTGGTGACGCACTTCCGCAATCGTTAGCGATATAGCTTTGTGTAACAGCGTTCAGCGATGTAAAATCGTCGCAAAAGCGTGATTTATCGCTACTCGGCTACACGGGTCCTAATTCCCAAAAATCGTTACTTCAGCAGTAACGAGGTTGTTCCTCGTTCCTGCGGCATCACACATCGCTGCGTGTGACGCCGCAGGAACGAGGAACGTCTCCCTACCTGCCTCCCGGCCGCTATGCGGAAGGAAGGAGGTGGGCGGGATGTTACGTCCCGCTCATCTCCGCCCCTCCGCTGTGATTGGGCGGCGGTTCAGTGACGTCGCTGTGACGCCGCACGGACCGCCCCCTTAGAAAGGAGGTGGTTCGCCGGTCACAGCGACGTCGCCGGACAGGTAAGTATGTGTGACGGCTCTGGGCGATGTTGTGCGGCACGGGCAGCGATATGCCCATGTCGCGCAACAGATGGGGGCGGGTACGCACACTAGCGATATCGGGACCGATATCGCAGTGTGTAAAGTAGCCTTTAGGGATATTTGACTGTTGGGTGAAATTTATGGAAAATGTAAAAATGTCATATTACCGTGATATTTTATCATGCTAGTACTGTATTTAAGTAGAAGCAGCAATGATGATTTCTTCATTTCAAACAATAAATTGAAACAAAAGCCAACTACAGTGATGGGTAGACCCCCAAAAATGCAAGCGTCAATAACTTGGCGAGTCGCCTTGAGCTTCAATTAGGGGTGCTTCACACATAGCGAGATCGCTACCGAAATCGCTGCTACGGCACAGTTTTGGTGACGCAACAGTGACCTTATTAGCGATCTCGCTGTGTGTGACACTGAGCAGCGATCTGGCCCCTGCTGCGAGATCGCTGCTCGTTACACACAGCCCTGGTTCTTTTTCTTCAAAGGCGCTCTCCCGCTGTGACACACAGATCGCTGTGTGTGACAGCGAGAGAGCGACGAAATGAAGCGAGCAGGGAGCAGGAGCCAGCATCTGGCAGCTGCGGTAAGCTGTAACCAGGGTAAACATCGGGTAACCAAGGTGGTTACCCGATATTTACCTTCGTTACCAGCCTCCGCAGCTCTCACGCTGCCTGTGCTGCCGGCTCCGGCTCTCTGCACATGTAGCTGCAGTACACATCGGGTTAATTAACTCGATGTGTACTGTAGCTAGGAGAGCAAGGAGCCAGCGCTAAGCAGTGTGCGCGGCTCCCTTCTCTCTGCACATGTAGCTGCAGTACACATCGGGTTAATTAACCCGATGTGTACTGTAGCTAGGAGAGCAAGGAGCCAGCGCTAAGCAGTGTGCGCGGCTCCCTGCTCTCGCGGTTATGATCGCTGCTTCGGCTGCTGTGTTTGACAGCTAAGCAGCGATCATAACAGCGACTTACAAGGTCGCTGTTACGTCACAGAAAATGGTGACGTAACAGCGACCTCGTTGTTGCTGTCGCTTAGTGTGAACCAGCCCTTACAGACTGAAAACAATGTCTCCTGCTGTTCACAAGTGGAGTTATTGTCTGCTGAGGCATGGCATTGCAATCTTCTTCAAGGGGAGGCCCTCAGGTTCTGACGGTTCTGGGGTACAGAGTTATGAGTCCCTACATGGCAATTCACCTGATTCCATAGGTTTTCTACAGATATCAGGTCTGAAGAGAGTGCAGGTCACTCCATTAGTGGTCTTCAGCAGCAATTCCCTAATTATGCAAACTTGATAAGCTGGAGTACTGTCATAGATGAAGATGAAATTAGGCCTGTGTTGTTGATGCAGAGACCCACTGACTGCACTAATTATGTTGTTCAAGTAGTAGGGGTTTGGCACTTTACCATTCACAAACTATAGGGCAGTTCTGTATTGACTGGACACACCTACCCACAATGTAACACCACCACCAAGGGCTCATCTGGTAACAACAGCAGCTGATGCATAGCGTTCTCCACGACGTCTCCAACATCATTGGTGGCCATCATTCTGCTCAGCATCAATCAACTTTCATCAGTGAATAGCAGTGAGGCCCACTGGACCCTTGTCCAGCAAGACAATGACATCTGTGCCTAATAGTGGGATCAGGTACGCTGGTAGGTTGTCTGGAAGACGACGTTGATGTAAACAGTTTTGAGTGGTCTGGAGTGACACTTGGGTGCCTTTCAACTCATGTAAATGTTCCTGGAGTTGTTTGGCATTCATTATCCGGTTCCGAAGGGCATTGTTCACAATAAAGTGGTCAATAGTGTGGGATGTAGCTAAAATACATCCACTTCTCCCTGTATCTCTGGTGCAACCTGCTGATGACACTTTGTGACACTCCCAGTTCAGTGACCCCTTCCATCTGAGATCATCCTGCTTGAACCCTCAGAATGGCAAGGTACTGTTGATAATTTGTTTGGTGTCGTCTTGGATTCCTGATCGCAAAATGTGAACAGCATGAGGAGGAGGACTGTTTAATACCAATTCTATTTGATCCCCAAAATTTGTTGGGTGATCCATGGATTAAACACCTACTGTGAATGTTGCCATTTAGCTCCTTGTTAGACAACAGCAAGTTGTGCAAAAAGTGCTGCAACACTGAACAGTTGGACATGAGCATTCAAGAGTTTAGAGAAGGTCACATTAAGAATTTTCTCCTGTTTTTCCATCACATTATTACAGTGCATTTAAGGATCATTCTGAAATTTCACCCCAAAGCCAAATATCCCTCCCTATCTTTCTGTGAGTATTATATATATGTGCACACACCCATAAATTCCAATGCATATTGTCCCTGCACACTCAGGTTCACACTCACAGGGGCAGACCTATCATTGGTGCAACCTATGTAGCTGCACAAGAGCACAAGAAGTAAGTATGCGCATTTCCATCTCCAAAGCAGGTGAAATTGTACATTATGATGAGATATTGGATTGCAAATCCCCAGATATTATCTTTGAACAGGGGCTAGTTCAATCGAATAGATAACCAAGGGATCAAATATGAAGTGAAATTAAATATCCATTAAAATTCCAAACATATTAAATGAAATAGAACAATCAAGTATATAAAATTGGTACAGGTCGAGAGAATACCTAAATGTATTAGGAGATATGGAAGGAATGGGATGGGCGCACGTGTCCACATGCAGCCGCTGCCACAGACAGGAGGACATCGCGATGCTGCAGCGATTGTGGCCGGCTCCACACTCCAGCGCTGCTGCCAACACAGATGGAGGAGAAACGATGCTGCAGGGAGTGAGGTAAGGTGAGTATGAACGTTTATTTTTTTTTTTATGTGCCACAGGATGCAGGCCGTATACAAGGATGGGGGTATATAGCAGGATGGCGGTATATAGCAGGATGGGGGTGTATAGCAGGATGAGGTAATAGCAGAATGGGGGTATATTATGAGAAGGATGGGGGTACAGGAGCAGGATGGGGATATATAGCAGGATGGGAGTATATGAGTAGGATGGGAGTATATAAGCAGGATAGGGGTATATGAGCAGGATTGGGGTATATGAGCAGGATGGGGGTATATAAGCAGGATGGGTGTATATAGCAGGATGGGAGTATATAGCAGGATGAGAGTATATAGCAGGATAGAGGTATATAGCAGGATGGGGCCATATGCCAGGATGGGGTATATAGCAGGATGCGGCCATATGCCAGTATATAGATGGATGCGGCCATATGCCAGGATGACGGTATATAGCAGGATGTGGGCTATACCAGGATGAGGGACATATACTGTATAAACAAGGAAGGAAGATCATTACCAGGATGGAGTACCTTAGTAAAGAATTTGGGGACATTACCCCCATAACAGTGTCAGCAGCAGATCCTCGCCCCATAACAGTGTGTCATGACCACATTTTTTGCTTTGCCTATTTTCCTCCTCTAAAGCAAGTGTGCGTCTTATAGAACACAAGGAATGGACATTAGACCAGTGGAAATCTGTGCTTTGGTCTGATGAGTCCAAATTTGAGATCTTTGGATCCAACCACCATGTCTTTGTAGAAAAGGTGAACGGATGGATTCTACATGCCTAGCTCCCACCATGAAGCATGGAGGAGGAGGTGTGATGGTGTGGGGGTGCTTTGCTGGTGACACTGTTGGTGATTTATTCAAAATTGAAGGCATACTAAACCAGCATTGATACCACAGAAACTTGCAGTGGCATGCTATTCCATCCGGTTTGCGTTTAGTTGGATCACTGTTTATTTTTCAACAGGACAATGACCCAAAACACACCTCCAGGCTGTGTAAGGGCTATTTGACTAAGAAGGTAGAGTGATGGGGCGCTATGCTAGATGACCTGGCCTCCACAGTCACCAGACCTGAACCCAATCGAGATAGTTTGGGGAGAGCTGGACCGCAGAGTGAAGGCAAAAGGGCCAACAAGTGCTATGCATCTCTGGGAACTCCTTCAAGACTGTTGGAAGACCATTTCCGGTGACTACTTCTTGAAGCTCATCAAGAGAATGCCAAGAGTGTGGAAAGCAGTAATCAAAGCAAAAGGTGGCTACTTTGAAGAACCTAGAATATAAGACATATTTTCAGTTGTTTCACACTTTTTTAAGTATTTCATTGCGCATGTTTCAATTCATAGTTTTGATGCCTTCAATGTGAATCTACACTTTTTAGAGTCATGAAAATAAAGAAAACTCTTTGAATGAGAAAGGTGTGTCCAAACTTTTGGTATGTACTGTATGTGTGTGTGTGTGTAGTAATACCAACAGCAGTACAACCCTAACGTAGCCCTAGGGATAAACCATACCTGCTGCAGAGTTTTGCACGCTCGTGAAAAGAGCAATAATGGCTCCCCCGCTCAATGTTGTCTGACCATGGAAAATCCCTGTATTCAACAGTACATGCACGCGCACAAGTGCATATATTTGTTCATGTGCACATGCATACACATATACATACCTATAGGAATACATGTGCATAATTACATACTCAAAGATAGATATACACATGCTTTCATTCACCACATACAGTTGATATATAAAATAATATATACATTATTGCACACCTACATGTATGTATAACACACATCCATTAATTCCCACACATATTGTTCTTGCCCTATTTATGCACACACCACACTATATACAATAAGCTCATACACAGAAACATTCTTTTTAATGGAAACTAACGTTCATAGCTTCAGCCATTAACTAATGAACGGTATTTCAGGACAATGAACATTACTAAACATATGACTTCTATAAGAACATTCCTAAGAATAAAAACCTTACACATAATAGACCCAGATATTTTGTACATTTCACAAGAGATTCTTTTCATTTTATCAAATCAGCTGATATTCGCAGCCAGGGAAAAAGGTTACAATTAGTCCACGAGTTTGCAATCCTCCATTATTATCTACAAGTATTTTGGCATGTCTCATGTTATGGTCATGAGGTCAAGTTATTAAAGTCCAAGCAGAGCGAAAAAGGACGATGAGCTACCTAACGACATTTCATTTTAGTGATTGTTGAAAAAGTATGTAAAAAATGTCCAAATCTTTTATCAAAACTTTGTCACACATTGTGAAGCTGTATAGTGTTGTTATACCCTTAATTTATGTAATAATGGTGATAAGTCTGCAGAGTGACTATCTACGCTGACCATTTACTGTCGCTAGTAAGGCTCCCGAAATAAACGTTCACCTATAGGTAGATCAAAGAGTGAAGTTCCATTTAAATGAAAGCTATGATCGGAAAATGATCCATTATTAAACTCAAGTTTTTACTCTAAATTTATTTTTTGGACATTTTTTATTTTTACATATTAAAATATGTATCAAAAATGTAAACTTGCACTTGTCATATTGGCCACTGGGGAGACTAAGGAAATATTACATGTATATTAGCTTCAATAAACAGACTCAAACCATATCTTTAGTATGGAAGCATCTACTGAACATGTGCAAAAGGTCATTGTGAAGGTGGGAGAGGTGTGACATTGTGATGAACCCTACTGAAAATTCTTCCTCAAAGAACAGGACGTATGATGAGTATAAAATAGGTCCAGTGATCACTGTGAAAGTTTCAAGATTACTAATTTATTTATTGTTAATGAGGATAGTGATATTTAAAAAAAAACTATTGCCATTTTTAAAATACATGCAACCCAAAAACCCTGGTAAAACAATCATCATTTTCTGAGGATAACTTCCATTAAAGCTGGCGATACACATTAGACAGCTGTTGGTCGAATGATCGTTTGGTCAACAGCTATGTCCACCAATTGTCTACTTGACAAACAAAAAGATAAACTGATTGAAGTCCAAATATTCTTATGTCCCCCAAATTTTTCAAGGTACAGTTTGGATGCTCCATACACACATGACTGTTAAAATTGCCAGGTTCCGATGACTTTTATCTAATGTGTCTCAATCGTCTCCCCGCATGTTGAGACCACTGACAACCTTTGGACTGAAGCCTCTCCTCTAGCTCTCTTCATTGAATTGGGTTTTATTTCTCTTGGCACTGAAGTGGTTAAGTTCCAGTTTTGCTATTGCAGCCAAAGCAGTTCCCTGCTGAGTGATCAGCTGCATTCACTAAGTAGTCACACCCTTCAGCTTAAAATAGTGGTGTATCCCAGCATTCCCTGCTGAAGATGCAAAGTAATTTGTATCCTTTGAGGAAGGTTCTGCAAGTCTAGTTCCTGTGCTCAGGCTATATCCTTTTGTTTTTTAATTTTACCCCTGTTTGTCTTTACTTCCCTGGTGTGTTGTTAGTGCAGCAGTGAGGTCTAGTGAACCCCACCTGCCTCTCACTAGTCAGGGTTACTATAGGGTCTCCCGAAGGTCCCAGGTTCCTGTTTAGTGAAAGATGCGGAGACTGTATAGGGACTGGTGAGGAGAGAAGGGAAAGTTGCAGGTGAGGTAAGGCAATGACCACCTATGCCTCTCACTAGTTCCAGGGTCTCACATTACTTTCATGACTCCGGTGCCCCGCTTTTATATTTTTTTGTTGTGCATCAGACGTACCGGAGGTCTGAACGCACCCCACCATACTTGCTAGGCCTGGCGAGTGTGACTTAATATGCATGGGGGGCTTTAGGTTCTATTTTTTATTCCAAGGCCATGCCCAGGTGTGTGATGCTGGTACTGTTACATTGCTATGTATGTGATCCTTGCATTAGGATGTGCTGTTTCTTTTCCCTGGGCTCTGACATGTAGTGACTTTACTTCAATTTGTTCTTTGACATCACTCTTTCCACAGTCTTAATTATGTAATGTGTTTGTTGTTCCTGTTTTGCTACCTTACTTTGTGTGATATAACAGCACACTACGGTATCACTGTGTGCATCATCCCTGCACCATGACATTAGTCATGTCATGTGCCTGTATTTTGGCCATTTCCTATCTCTGTGCAGGGTTATCTCTGTATTGTGACATTACTGTATTTATTATCTCTGTGTTTATTATGTTTACACTGTAGCTTTTCTGCCTTTCTCATCCCAGTGCTGTGACATCAATGTGTATATCATTCACTAGATTGTCTCATCACTGTGTTTCTTATCTCTATACTGTGAGATCATTCTATTATTACAGTGCTATGGATTTACTGTTTATTATTCCCAGATCTTCATGTTTATGTCTCGCTATACTGTTAAATCAACATTTAATATCTTCATCCTGTGATATAACTACGTGTAGTATTCTAATATTGTAACATTATTGTGCTTTATGAACTCATGTGCTGTGACATCATTGTGTTTACAAATCATGACATCACTGCATTGACTCCCTGTGGTGTAACATTGGGGTATTTATTAATCCTATCTTTATTTCTTTTTTAGTGATATATTACTGTGTTCCTAACCCCCTATATGGTCATCTCACTGTGTTTACTATCTCTATACTGTGGAATCACTGTAGTTATTTTGCTTGCGATATTAGGACCTGGGTAGGGTGAGCAAGAACTCTTTCTTTTTTTTCTCATAGTAGTGGCTGTTAAACTGAAGACCATAATTCTCTGTAAAACCCTTTTAACAGTGGGTCTATGCAGCAAATTTGGACTCAATACATGTTCTGCGAAAGTGCCGCTGCTACATCGCAAAATTATGCAGCTGAATGGCTTATATTGCAATGCACAAGACTCTGCAAGTAGTAACTTGCAAAATAATTGGTTGTGGCTTTCTGCAACTGTAAAGTTCGAGGCTCGTATCAAACTCCAGGTGTCCAGATGCCGAACCCTAACACAGACTTTTACCTGTATGTCCAGTTCCTGTTCTAGTTTGTCATCCAAATAAACTTTGTTGAAAGGTTGCAGAGCAGCCAATCAGCAAGCTTTTCCAGTTTGGGCACTTCCAACCCCATCACAGCCATGTCAAGTATTGGCACGACTGTGATTGGCCAGGGAAATCACTGGAAAAGAAAAAAAATTATATGGGCTCTCGCCCTAATTTGATACACAGGCAAGATAAGCACATGGCTGGGGGCTGCAGACTGTGGCCGTATGCCTTATCATGGTTGGGTATCACAATATGGGAGGACCCTACATCAAATATTTAATTTATTTATTTATTTATTTAGTACTGTACTATATAGACCCGCAGACAGCGCCTGTGGTTGGTTGGAGGCATACACCGTCACACAGGCTGGGGGCACATCTGACTGCAATCACAGATGCCGGTGGGCGGGGAAAGCAGTGCATATGCATGAGCCTAATGTGCAGCCCTGGAAGTGAATGGGCGGCCACGGGAGCAGTGTACAGCCACACTGGTATCTCGGTAAGTATGAAGCGCTTGCTTCATTCTTATTTTATTTATTTTTCCTCTATTTCCCAAGTTTCTGGATCAACACCCAAAATCCCTGGCTCATGCCTGGCACTTGGATAAGTTTCAAACTGCGCAGATTCGGACATTTACAGTCCGGGGCCACCCATGACTACTTACTACCATTTAACTTCCATTTCTAGCCCCCATTACTTACTATGGCCATTTTACAGCCCAGAATTTCTCGTCCCTTTTGAATTGTATGGGGTTCATTGTTTGGGGTTAAGTTCGAATTCAGGTTCAGCTGCTGAACCCAATTTTTCTTTTAGTCCATGCGGGTTCGGCGAACTCGAATATCCACGGGTTCACTCAGCACTAAACACTACCAGTGTTGTGGGAATATATTCCTTGGAGCTCCAGCCTAATTCAGACACTACTAGACTGCAAATATACGAGTACCCAAAATGCTTTTAATAGTTAACATTTCCTCCTTATTAGAGATGAGCGAACCGGTCCCGGTTCGGCTCGAGGTCGGTTCGCCGAACGGACCTCCCGTTCGAGTTCGGCTCGTCGAACGTTCGACGAACCGAACTCGAGCCAATAGGAAACAATGGCAGGCAATCACAAACACAGTAAAACACCTAGAAAACACCCTCAAAGGTGTCCAAAAGGTGACAAACAACTCAAACACATTGGAAAGTGACAAGGACATATACTCATGCGAAAACAAAACAGCTGGACAAGGAAAAAGAGGAGGACACACAGATAAAGGCATGGCACGCCATTCTAAAATCATGTAAAACACCGCAAGGTGACTCCAAGCATAGTCTCCCTTTTTTTCCAAAAATTGGGCCCCACACCCACCCACCCATTCAGTGGCAGCAGTTGGGCCCCAGTTGTACAATTCACAGCTAGATTTGCAGCAAGCACATTCAAAAATACGCCATTCTTATCCGTCCCCAGGATGACACCGGGGTAGGTAGCAAAGTCTTTCCTGATCCCAGCTCTGTTCATCTTGGCTTCTTTTAAAAACACAGCAAGCAAGGGTTACTCCAAGCGGAGTCTCCCTTTTTTTCCAAAAATTGTGCCCCACACACACCCACCCATTCAGTGGCAGCACTTGTGCCCTAGTTGTACACTTCACAGCTAGATTTGCATCAAGCACATTCAAAAATACGCCATTCTTATCCGTCCCCAGGATGACACCGGGGTAGGTAGATAAAGTCTTTGCTGACCCATGACTTGTTCATCTTGGCTTCTTTTAAAAACAATGTAAGCAAGGGTTACTCCAAGCGGAGTCTCCCTTTTTTTCCAAAAATTGTGCCCCACACACACCCACCCATTCAGTGGCAGCACTTGTGCCCTAGTTGTACACTTCACAGCTACATTTGCATCAAGCACATTCCAAAATACGCCATTCTTATCCGTCCCCAGGATGACACCGGGGTAGGTAGCAAAGTCTTTCCTGATCCCAGCTCTGTTCATCTTGGCTTCTTTTAAAAACACAGCAAGCAAGGGTTACTCCAAGCGGAGTCTCCCTTTTTTTCCAAAAATTGGGCCCCACACACACCCACCCATTCAGTGGCAGCACTTGTGCCCTTGTTGTACACTTCACAGCTAGATTTGCATCAAGCACATTCCAAAATACGCCATAATTAACCGTCCCCAGCATGACACCGGGGTAGGTAGCAAAGTCTTTCCTGATCCCAGCTCTGTTCATCTTGGCTTCTTTTAAAAACAATGTAAGCAAGGGTTACTCCAAGCGGAGTCTCCCTTTTTTCCAAAAATTGGGCCCCACACAGACACCTTATCAGTGGCAGCACTTGTGCCCTAGTTGCAAACAGGATGTTTTGATTTGCATCAAGCACATTCCAAATCAACAAGCATTTACTCTCCCCAGGATGACACAGGGGTAGTAAATTCCTTCTGGATCCATGACTTGTTCATTTTGATGAACGTCAGTCTGTCCACATTGTCACTGGACAGACGCGTGCGCTTATCTGTCAGCACACACCCAGCAGCACTGAATACACGTTCAGAGACAACGCTGGCAGCTGGACACGACAAAATCTCCAAGGCGTAAGTTGCGAGCTCTGGCCATTTTTCTAGGTTTGAAGCCCAAAAGGAGCAAGGCTCCAGTTGCACAGTCATGGCATCGATGTTCATTTGGAGATACTCCTGTATCATCCTCTCCAGCCGTTGACTATGTGTCAGACTTGTTGTCTCTGGTGGCCTTGCAAAAGAGGGTCTAAAAAAATTATGAAAAGATTCCATAAAATTGCTGTTACCGGCACCAGATACGGTCCTACTGGTACGGGTAGACTGTTGAAGATGACGAGACCGTCCCATGTTTGTCAAGTTACAACTGGGAGATTCCCTCCCTGCACCTGCACGGTTGTTTGGTGGAAAAGCCGAGCTAAGATCGAGTAACAGCTTCTGCTGATACTCCTGCATACGTGCGTCCCTTTCTATGGCTGGAATTATGTCACAAAATTTGGACTTGTACCGGGGATCTAATAGTGTGGCAATCCAGTAGTCATCATCACTTCTAATTTTGACAATATGACTGTCATGTTGGAGGTAGTGCAACAAAAAGGCACTCATGTGTCTTGCGCAACCATGCGGACCAAGTCCACGCTGTGTTTGTGGCATAGAGGTGCTACCCATTCTTTCTTCCTCTGACATCTCCCCCCAACCTCTTTCAACTGAAATTTGACCAAGGTCTCCCTCATCCGCTGAGTCTTCCATGTCCATGGACAGTTCGTCCTCCATTTCTTCATGTTCTCCTGCACCTTGCTCAACATTTCGCCTGCTACTATGCGCCCTTGTCGATCCCTGTCCCCCATGGTCCCATGCCTGCTGCGTTGGTGATGATGAACGTCTGGACCTTGGTAATGTTGTTGTCCCTTGCGCATATGAATCCTCCTGTAGTTCCTCCCCTTCATGTTGTCCCACCCCCTGACTCCGAATAGTGTTTAGCGTGTGCTCCAGCATGTAAATGACTGGAATCGTCATGCTGATAATGGCATTGTCAGAGCTAAACATATTCGTCGCCATGTCGAAACTGTGCAGAAGGGTGCATAGGTCCTTGATCTGAGACCACTCCATCAGGGTGATCTGCCCCACCTCTGCATCTCGTTGGCCCAGGCTATACGTCATGACGTATTGCACCAGGGCTCTGCGGTGCTGCCACAGTCGCTGTAACATGTGGAGAGTTGAATTCCAGCGTGTCGCCACATCGCATTTCAGGCGATGAACCGGCAGGCCGAAAGACTTCTGGAGCGATGCAAGTCGCTCTTCTGCGGCGCTTGAATGGCGGACGTGAGCTGACAGTTTTCGTGCCCTGTTCAGAAGGCCATCTAGGCCGGGATAGTGTGTTAAAAATTGCTGGACGACAAGGTTCAACACGTGAGCCATACAAGGTACGTGTGTCACCTTGCCCAGGCGAAGTGCCGCACCCAGGTTTGCAGCATTGTCGCACACGGCCTTACCAGGCTGCAGGTTGAGTGGAGACAACCATTTATTAAACTCGGACCGCAGAGCTGACCACAACTCCTCAGCTGTGTGACTCTTATTCCCAAGACATGTCAAGCTAAAGACCGCCTGATGCCGTTGCGCTCTGCTGCCAGCATAGTAATGAGGGGTGCGTGATTCCTTCTGCGCAGTGAGAACGCTGGTGGCCTGACCAGGCAGGCTTGGGGCGGAGGTGGAGGACCCAGATGAGGTGGAGGATGCAGAAGCTGTGGCGGAACTTGGACAGACATAGGATTGACACACAAGTCGTGGGGACGGCAAGACTTGTGCAGCAGACCCTTCACCATCTATCACCATAGTTACCCAGTGCCCAGTCAGCGACATGTAACGTCCCTGTCCATGCTTACTGGTCCAAGTATCGGTGGTGAAATGCACCCGTTCACACACAGAGTTTCTCAAGGAAGCGGTGATGTTGTGTGCGACATGCTGGTGTAGCGCGGGCACACCTTTCTTAGAGAAGTAGTGGCGACTAGGCATCTGGTACTGGGGCACAGCGACAGACATAAGGTCTCTAAAATCCTGTGTGTCCACTAGGCGGAAAGGCAGCATTTCGGTAGCCAACAGCTTACAGAGGGATAGAGTCAACCTCTTAGCTTTGTCATGGGTCGGAGGAAGTGGCCTTTTATTTGACCACATCTGAGGGACAGAGATCTGGCTGCTGTGTGTAGACGGTGTTGAGTAGGGTGTCCCTGGAAAAATGCAGGTTTGTGAGGAAAGTGCAGGCGGAGACATGATGTTGCCTTGATCCAACGTTGGTGCTATCGATGTCTGAGAGAGCTGTACACACTCACTTGTTTCCCCTTCCAAACCAACTGACGACCTTACAAGCAAACTGCCTGTTGCGGTTACAGTGGTGGAAGTTTTGCGTGGAAAAACAGGTGTGACAGCTGTCCCCACAGTCCTAGAAGATGAAGAGCGCGCGGATGCACTGGAAGGGGCGGGCGGTGGATGGTTCGCTCCGCTAGGCCGCATTGCAGCACGGTGAGCTTCCCACCGGGACTTATGATATTTATTCATGTGACGATTCATGGAAGAAGTTGTCAAACTGCTGAGGTTTTGACCTCTACTAAGAGAATCATGACAAATGTTACATATCACATGATTTGGGCGATCTTTTTCGATGTCAAAAAAGGACCAGGCTAGGCAAGGCTTAGAGGCCATGCGACCTGTTGATCCACCCCGAATAATGCTCATAGGCAGAGTGGTGGCTGAGGATGCAGTTGTAGACGTGCTACCAGTGCTCCGACTCTGTCCAGGAAGGCGCAAGGTAACTTCGTCGTCGGTTGCATCCTCCTCCACCGCCTCTGTTGACCTCCTCGAGTGCCTGACTGGGGGTTGACAGTAGGTGGGATCTAGAACGTCATCATCAATTGTTGTGTTTGCACTCCCCTCCCCCTCAGACCGAGCCTCTTCTTGCCCTGACCGAATATTTAAGTTGTCATCCCAATCGGGTATCTGCGTCTCATCTTCATCAGTATGTTCCTCATTGTCTATAACCACAGGTGTTACAGTTTGTGACAAAGGGTCAACATTATGCTCAGAAACTTGGTCCTCACGGCCTGAATCAGAGTCACAAAGGTTCTGGGCATCACTGCAGACTAGTGATGAGCGAGTATGCTTGTTACTACTCGGTACTCGCACGAGTATCACTGTACTCGGGCTACTCGGCGGGTACCGAGTAATTTTGAAATACTCGTGCTTTACTCGTGGTCTTCATTTCTGCATGTTGGCGCTCTTTTGAGAGCCAGCCCTCATGCAGGGATTGGCTGGCAGACCACTGCAATGCCACAGCCCTGTTAGTTGTGGAATTGGAGTGATTGGCCGGCCTGCACAGCGTGACCGAGCCTTTATACCGGCCGGCGCGCTGTGCTCTGTACACAGCCATCTCATATTCCCTGCTTTCCACGCCCACAGGCGCCTATGATTGGTTGCAGTGAGACACGCCCCCACGCTGAGTGACAGGTGTCACACTGCACCCAATCACAGCAGCCGGTGGGCGTGTCTATACTGTGCAGTGAAATAAATAAATAAATAATTAAAAAAACCGGCGTGCGGTCCCCCCAATTTTAATACCAGCCAGATAAAGCCATACAGCTGAAGGCTGGTATTCTCAGGATGGGGAGCCCCACGTTATGGGGAGCCCCCCACCCTAACAATATCAGTCAGCAGCTGGCCAGAATTGCCGCATACATTATATGCGACAGTTCTGGGACAGTACCCGGCTCTTCCCGATTTGCCCTGGTGCGTTGGCAAATCGGGGTAATAAGGAGTTATTGGCAGCCCATAGCTGCCAATAAATCCTAGATTAATCATGTCAGGCGTCTATGAGACACCCTCCATGATTAATCTGTAAGTTACAGTAAATAAACACACACACCAGAAAAAATCCTTTATTAGAAATAAAAACACACACATATACCCTGGTTCACCACTTTAATCAGCCCGAAAAAGCCCTCCTTGTCCGGCGTAATCCAGGATGATCCAGCGTCGCATCCAGCGCTGCTGCATGGAGGTGACCGGAGCTGCAGCACACACAGCCGCTCCGGTCACCTCCACACAGCAAATGAACACAGACGCGCGATCAGCTGCTGTCACTGAGGTTACCCGCGGCCACCGCTGCATCCACCGCTGGATCCAGTGACAGCGGGTAACCTCACTGACAGCTCAGCCGATAGCGCGGCTGTGTTAATTTGCTGTGTGGAGGTGACCGGAGCGGCTGTGTGTGCTGCGGCTCCGGTCACCTCCATGCAGCAGCGCTGGATGCGACGCTGGATCATCCTGGATTACGCCGGACAAGGAGGGCTTTTTCGGGCTGATTAAAGTGGTGAACCAGGGAATGTGTGTGTGTTTTTATTTCTAATAAAGGATTTTTTCTGGTGTGTGTGTTTATTTACTGTAACTTACAGATTAATCATGGAGGGTGTCTCATAGACGCCTGACATGATTAATCTAGGACTTATTGGCAGCTATGGGCTGCCAATAACTCCTTATTACCCCGATTTGCCAACGCACCAGGGCAAATCGGGAAGAGCCGGGTACAGTCCCAGAACTGTCGCATATAATGTATGCGGCAATTCTGGGCGGCTGTTGGCTGATATTGTTAGGGTGGGGGGCTCCCCATAACGTGGAGCTCCCCATCCTGAGAATACCAGCCTTCAGCCGAATGGCTTTATCTGGCTGGTTTTAAAAATGGGGGGAACCGCACGCCGTTTTTTTTAATTATTTATTAATTATTTATTATTATTTATTAAATAATTAAAAAAAACGGCGTGCGGTTCCCCCCATTTTTAAAACCAGCCAGATAAAGCCATACGGCTGAAGGCTGGTATTCTCAGGATGGGGAGCTCCACGTTATGGGGAGCCCCCCACCCTAACAATATCAGCCAACAGCCGCCCAGAATTGCCGCATACATTATATGCGACAGTTCTGGGACTGTACCCGGCTCTTCCCGATTTACCCTAGTGCGTTGGTAAATCGGGGTAATAAGGAGTTAATGGCAGCCCATAGCTGCCACTAAATCCTAGATTAACCATGTCAGGCGTATCCCCGAGATTCCTACCATGATTAATCTGTAAATTACAGTTAAAAAACACACACACCCGAAAAATCCTTTATTAGAAATAAAAAACACTAACAAAGTCCCTCATTACCAATTTATTAACCCCGACAAACCCTCCATGTCCGGCGTACTCCACGGACTCCGGCGTCGCGTCCAGCTCTGCTGCATGGAAGTGACAGGAGCTGCAGAAGACACCGCCGCTCCGGTCACCTCCACGCAGCTAATGAAGGGAATAGCGCGATCAGCTGCTGTCAGTCAGGTAACTCCCGGCCACCGCTGGATCCAGCGGTGCCGCGATTAACCTCAGTGACAGCAGCTGATCGCTATACTCACCTCAGTTGGTGCATGGAGCTGACTGGAGCGGCGGTGAGTAGTGCGATCAGCTGAGCTGTCACTGAGGTTACCCGTGGCCACCGCTGCATCCACCGCTGGATCCAGGTAACCTCAGTGACAGCTCAGCTGATCGCTATACTCATCTCATTAGCTGCGTGGAGGTGACCGGAGCGGCGGTGTATTCTGCAGCTCCTGTCACTTCCATGCAGCAGAGCTGGATGCGACGCTGGAGGACTGTGGAGTACGCCGGACATGGAGGGTTTGTCGGGGTTAATAAATTGGTAATGAGGGACTTTGTTAGTGTTTTTTATTTCTAATAAAGGATTTTTCGGGTGTGTGTGTTTTTTAACTGTAATTTACAGATTAATCATGGAAGGAATCTCGGGGAGACACCTGACATGATTAATCTAGGATTTAGTGGCAGCTATGGGCTGCCATTAACTCCTTATTACCCCGATTTGCCAACGCACTAGGGTAAATCGGGAAGAGCCGGGTACAGTCCCAGAACTGTCGCATATAATGTATGCGGCAATTCTGGGCGGCTGCTGACTGATATTGTTAGGGTGGGGGGCTCCCCATAACGTGGAGCTCCCCATCCTGAGAATACCAGCCTTCAGCCGTATGGCTTTATCTGGCTGGTATTAAAATTGGGGGGACCGCACGCCGTTTTTTTTAATTATTTAATTATTTATTTCACTGCACAGTATACACACACCGGCTGCTGTGATTGGGTGCAGTGAGACAGCTGTCACTCAGTGTGGGAGCGTGTCTCACTGCAACCAATCATAGGCGCCGAAAAGCAGGAAAGCAGAGAATACGAGATTGATTAATGAGCGGCCGGCTTTTTCAAAAGAGGAAAAGCCACCGGAGTTTGAACAGCCGTGCAGCGCTGCGCCGGAGATCGGGGAACGGTAAGTAAGAGAGAGGGGGGGGAACTGACCGACAGACTGTGAGAGGGGGACAGACAAGACAGAGAGAGACAGACCGACGGGAGATAGAATGAAAAAAAAAATGACCGACATCGTTAGTAAAAAGCACAAAACATGCGTTTTGGACATCGGAGTGCCACACAAGGTTTTCACGTAAAATCTTTCATGTATTAATCTCAAAAAGTAACATACACCAGCTCTATCTCACTATTGGGTATGTGCCCTTAACATTTCCGCCATGAAAATTCATTTTGGTGTCATTTTGGAAGGTTTTCTGGTGAGTCCGTAAAAATGGCGTAAAACTTGGACAAAATTGTTCACAGCTGTGACTTTTGAGTGATAAATGCTTCAAGGGGTCTTCCCCATGCTGATGCCATGTCATTTGAGCACTCTTCTGAGACTTTTGTGACATTTTTAGGGTTTCTACATGCTGCCGGGGGGTCATTTCACAAAAATACTCGGGTCTCCCATAGGATAACATTGGGCTCGGTGCTCGGACCGAGTACACGAGTATCTTGGGAGGCTCGGCCCGAGCTTCGAGCACCCGAGCTTTTTAGTACTCGCTCATCACTACTGCAGACCATTTCCTGTTCTGTACTCACTGTAGCTTGGGAGCAGACCTCTGATTCCCAGGCTATAGTGTGACTGAACAGCTCTGCAGACTCAGCCATCTCAGTTCCACCATACTGTGCAGGGCTGATGGAGACTTCAGAGCTAGGAGAAATCAAGTGTGATTGGGATGACAACTCAGAGGACTGGTGTTTTTTGGATGCGGTACTTGAAGTGGCTGAGAGGGCACTTGTTGGACCACTTGAGATCCATTCAAGCATTTTCCTTTTTTGCCCATCATCTACCTTTCTTCCTGTTGTTCGTGTCCGTAAAAAAGGGAGCACATCGGATTGTCCACGGTAAGTAGTAGACATCTTACTTTTGCTGGTAGATGGTCTATCTTCAGCAGATGATAATGGAGCTTTGCCACCTTCCCCACGGACAAAACCTTTTTTGCCTTTTCCACCACGCCTCTTCCCCTTTCCACCAGCATCTGTCATTTTGCCACTCATGTTGATTGCGACAAGATTGTGGACTGAAAATGTGGTAGTAAAAATTGAGAGGTGGTGAAGATTGCAGTGGTGGTCTAGCTTTATTAACAGCAGAATAATAAAGAATAAATATCCCTGACAATGCAACTTAGTTATAATTAGTTGGAGTGTGCAACGCAGGCAGATGCGCTCTGCAAATGTCTTGGCACTAGTGGGACTATAGCAAAGTCCAATAGCCACGTATAGGATGCCACTAGGTACACTGAGTGTTTGCTAGTATAATGGCTTAGTTATAATTAGTTGGAGTGTGCAACGCAGGCAGATGCGCTCTGCAAATGTCTTGGCACTAGTGGGACTATAGCAAAGTCCAATAGCCACGTATAGGATGCCACTAGGTACACTGAGTGTTTGCTAGTATAATGGCTTAGTTATAATTAGTTGGAGTGTGCAACGCAGGCAGATGCGCTCTGCAAATGTCTTGGCACTAGTGGGACTATAGCAAAGTCCAATAGCCACGTATAGGATGCCACTAGGTACACTGAGTGTTTGCTAGTATAATGGCTTAGTTATAATTAGTTGGAGTGTGCAACGCAGGCAGATGCGCTCTGCAAATGTCTTGGCACTAGTGGGACTATAGCAAAGTCCAATAGCCACGTATAGGATGCCACTAGGTACACTGAGTGTTTGCTAGTATAATGGCTTAGTTATAATTAGTTGGAGTGTGCAACGCAGGCAGATGCACTCTGCAAATGTCTTGGCACTAGTGGGACTATAGCAAAGTCCAATAGCCACGTATAGGATGCCACTAGGTACACTGAGTGTTTGCTAGTATAATGGCTTAGTTATAATTAGTTGAAGTGTGCAACGCAGGCAGACGTGCTGCAAATGTCTTGGCACTAGTGGGACTATAGCAAAGTCCAATAGCCACGTATAGGATGCCACTAGGTACACTGAGTGTTTGCTAGTATAATGGCTTAGTTATAATTAGTTGGAGTGTGCAACGCAGGCAGATGCGCTCTGCAAATGTCTTGGCACTAGTGGGACTATAGCAAAGTCCAATAGCCACGTATAGGATGCCACTAGGTACACTGAGTGTTTGCTAGTATAATGGCTTAGTTATAATTAGTTGGAGTGTGCAACGCAGGCAGATGCGCTCTGCAAATGTCTTGGCACTAGTGGGACTATAGCAAAGTCCAATAGCCACGTATAGGATGCCACTAGGTACACTGAGTGTTTGCTAGTATAATGGCTTAGTTATAATTAGTTGGAGTGTGCAACGCAGGCAGATGCGCTCTGCAAATGTCTTGGCACTAGTGGGACTATAGCAAAGTCCAATAGCCACGTATAGGATGCCACTAGGTACACTGAGTGTTTGCTAGTATAATGGCTTAGTTATAATTAGTTGGAGTGTGCAACGCAGGCAGATGCGCTCTGCAAATGTCTTGGCACTAGTGGGACTATAGCAAAGTCCAATAGCCACGTATAGGATGCCACTAGGTACACTGAGTGTTTGCTAGTATAATGGCTTAGTTATAATTAGTTGGAGTGTGCAACGCAGGCAGATGCGCTGCAAATGTCTTGGCACTAGTGGGACTATAGCAAAGTCCAATAGCCACGTATAGGATGCCACTAGGTACACTGAGTGTTTGCTAGTATAATGGCTTAGTTATAATTAGTTGGAGTGTGCAACGCAGGCAGATGCGCTCTGCAAATGTCTTGGCACTAGTGGGACTATAGCAAAGTCCAATAGCCACGTATAGGATGCCACTAGGTACACTGAGTGTTTGCTAGTATAATGGCTTAGTTATAATTAGTTGGAGTGTGCAACGCAGGCAGATGCGCTCTGCAAATGTCTTTGCACTAGTGGGACTATAGCAAAGTCCAATAGCCACGTATAGGATGCCACTAGGTACACTGAGTGTTTGCTAGTATAATGGCTTAGTTATAATTAGTTGGAGTGTGCAACGCAGGCAGACGTGCTGCAAATGTCTTGGCACTAGTGGGACTATAGCAAAGTCCAATAGCCACGTATAGGATGCCACTAGGTACACTGAGTGTTTGCTAGTATAATGGCTTAGTTATAATTAGTTGGAGTGTGCAACGCAGGCAGATGCGCTCTGCAAATGTCTTGGCACTAGTGGGACTATAGCAAAGTCCAATAGCCACGTATAGGATGCCACTAGGTACACTGAGTGTTTGCTAGTATAATGGCTTAGTTATAATTAGTTGGAGTGTGCAACGCAGGCAGATGCGCTCTGCAAATGTCTTGGCACTAGTGGGACTATAGCAAAGTCCAATAGCCACGTATAGGATGCCACTAGGTACACTGAGTGTTTGCTAGTATAATGGCTTAGTTATAATTAGTTGGAGTGTGCAACGCAGGCAGATGCGCTCTGCAAATGTCTTGGCACTAGTGGGACTATAGCAAAGTCCAATAGCCACGTATAGGATGTCACTAGGTACACTGAGTGTTTGCTAGTATAATGGCTTAGTTATAATTAGTTGGAGTGTGCAACGCAGGCAGACGTGCTGCAAATGTCTTGGCACTAGTGGGACTATAGCAAAGTCCAATAGCCACGTATAGGATGCCACTAGGTACACTGAGTGTTTGCTAGTATAATGGCTTAGTTATAATTAGTTGGAGTGTGCAACGCAGGCAGATGCGCTCTGCAAATGTCTTGGCACTAGTGGGACTATAGCAAAGTCCAATAGCCACGTATAGGATGCCACTAGGTACACTGAGTGTTTGCTAGTATAATGGCTTAGTTATAATTAGTTGGAGTGTGCAACGCAGGCAGACGTGCTGCAAATGTCTTGGCACTAGTGGGACTATAGCAAAGTCCAATAGCCACGTATAGGATGCCACTAGGTACACTGAGTGTTTGCTAGTATAATGGCTTAGTTATAATTAGTTGGAGTGTGCAACGCAGGCAGATGCGCTCTGCAAATGTCTTGGCACTAGTGGGACTATAGCAAAGTCCAATAGCCACGTATAGGATGCCACTAGGTACACTGAGTGTTTGCTAGTATAATGGCTTAGTTATAATTAGTTGGAGTGTGCAACGCAGGCAGATGCGCTCTGCAAATGTCTTGGCACTAGTGGGACTATAGCAAAGTCCAATAGCCACGTATAGGATGCCACTAGGTACACTGAGTGTTTGCTAGTATAATGGCTTAGTTATAATTAGTTGGAGTGTGCAACGCAGGCAGTTGCGCTCTGAAAATGTCTTGGCACTAGTGGGACTATAGCAAAGTCCAATAGCCACGTATAGGATGCCACTAGGTACACTGAGTGTTTGCTAGTATAATGGCTTAGTTATAATTAGTTGGAGTGTGCAACGCAGGCAGATGCGCTCTGCAAATGTCTTGGCACTAGTGGGACTATAGCAAAGTCCAATAGCCACGTATAGGATGCCACTAGGTACACTGAGTGTTTGCTAGTATAATGGCTTAGTTATAATTAGTTGGAGTGTGCAACGCAGGCAGATGCGCTCTGCAAATGTCTTGGCACTAATGGGACTATAGCAAAGTCCAATAGCCACGTATAGGATGCCACTAGGTACACTGAGTGTTTGCTACTATAATGGCTTCGTTATAATTAGTTGGAGTGTGCAATGCAGGCAGATGCGCTCTGCAAATGTCTTGGCACTAGTGGGACTAAAGCAAAGTCCAATAGCCACGTATAGGATGCCACTAGGTACACTGAGTGTTTGCTAGTATAATGGCTTCGTTATAATTAGTTGGAGTGTGCAATGCAGGCAGATGCGCTCTGCAAATGTCTTGGCACTAGTGGGACTAAAGCAAAGTCCAATAGCCACGTATAGGATGCCACTAGGTACACTGAGTGTTTGCTAGTATAATGGCTTAGTTATAATTAGTTGGAGTGTGCAACGCAGGCAGATGCGCTCTGCAAATGTCTTGGCACTAGTGGGACTATAGCAAAGTCCAATAGCCACGTATAGGATGCCACTAGGTACACTGAGTGTTTGCTAGTATAATGGCTTAGTTATAATTAGTTGGAGTGTGCAACGCAGGCAGATGCGCTCTGCAAATGTCTTGGCACTAGTGGGACTATAGCAAAGTCCAATAGCCACGTATAGGATGCCACTAGGTACACTGAGTGTTTGCTAGTATAATGGCTTAGTTATAATTAGTTGGAGTGTGCAACGCAGGCAGATGCGCTCTGCAAATGTCTTGGCACTAGTGGGACTATAGCAAAGTCCAATAGCCACGTATAGGATGCCACTAGGTACACTGAGTGTTTGCTAGTATAATGGCTTAGTTATAATTAGTTGGAGTGTGCAACGCAGGCAGACGTGCTGCAAATGTCTTGGCACTAGTGGGACTATAGCAAAGTCCAATAGCCACGTATAGGATGCCACTAGGTACACTGAGTGTTTGCTAGTATAATGGCTTAGTTATAATTAGTTGGAGTGTGCAACGCAGGCAGATGCGCTCTGCAAATGTCTTGGCACTAGTGGGACTAAAGCAAAGTCCAATAGCCACAGATAGGATGCCACTAGGTACACTGAGTGTTTGCTAGTATAATGGCTTAGTTATGAGTTGGAGTGTGCAGAGGACAAGAGGGTACAGTGGCAGGATTGTGGTGCTCTGGGTAGAGGAATGGAAGCCTGCCTTTCTATTCCCTCCTAATGGTGAAATGCAGGGAGGAAATCCCTGACCTTGGCTGCACAGACGCTGGTGCTGTTTTCAGGACCTGTCACCTTAACTCTGACCCTGCCGGTTTGAGCCCTTAAAAGGACTGCTATAAAGTGCTCTCCCTATGCTGTCTAACGCTGTGTATGCAGCGCATACAGCTGTATCGGCTATAGGACTCAGGATGACGGAGCTGCGACAGTGATGTCTGACACCAAAGACGCAGAAGGCAGATAATGGCGTCCGTGAAGAAAATGTCCGGTTTTATAATGCAGGGACATGTGACATGCAGATCCTATCACACATGCCGTTGCTTCTCTGGCTCAAAGTCCACTTAGCTGTGTGTGTGTCTGTGATTGGCTGACATGCTGGCCCGCCCCACAAGACGCGCGCGCTTAGGGAAGGAAGACAAGAAAAAAAAAGAAAAAATGGCGATCGCCATTATAGAAACAGCAGTGATCTGAAGGTGCTGTTCACGCACACTATACACTGAAATGTGATAATAGTTTGATTCACAGAGTGACTTACACTATTACAGCAGAAACCAAGCTATGATTTAGCTGTTTTTTGGCTGCTAGAACCGTTCTCGAACGTTTCTAGAACTATCGAGCTTTTGCAAAAAGCTCGAGTTCTAGTTCGATCTAGAACATGCCCCAAAATCACTCGAGCCTAGAACTGGAGAACCACGAACCACGAACCGCGCTCAACTCTACTCCTTATACCTTGTCAGTTTACAGCAGATCATATTCTGTTTATTGTGCATTATGTTAATGAAATCTTATTCCAACTTAACACAATGCAATTTCTCAACAAATTGATGTAGATTCACTAAATGTAAACCTACACAATCAGCGGAGGATACATTATTAAAGCACATTTCCAATCTCTTATATTCTCACTATGAGTTGAACAAAGGATGCTGTTGTTTCAGTATGAACACCAGAAGTGTACATTATTGCCACAGAAGTCATGTAATCAATTAAAGATGAGCCCATATGATGTGGCTTCATCTCGCATTGACCAATGGCCACAACTCTGGCCATTTTCATCCAGAGCCGTGTCAGGCCCTATCTAAGGGTACTGTCTCACTAAACGACGTATCAGCGATTCGACCACGATACGACCTGGTCAGGATCGCTGGTACGTCGCTACAGGGTCACTAGTGAGCTGTCAAACAGTCAGATCTTCCCAACAACCAGCGACCAGCCACCAGCGACTCATGTAACGATGCTGAGCTTGGTGACTAGGGTAAATATCGGGTAACTAAGCAAAGCGCTTTGCTTAATTACCTGATATTTACCCTGGTTACCAGCATACACCGCTTACAGGCTGCCACCGCTGGCTCCCTGTATACATAGCTAGGGTAGAAATCGGGTTACTAAGCTAAGCGCTTTGCTTAGTTACCTGATATTTACCCTGGTTACCAGCGTACGCTGCTTACACAGAGTCAGTGCTTGTTGGTCTCCCGCCGTCAAACATGCCGATGTGTGCTGCACAGCGGGGGACCAACGAGCAAAAAATGAACCAGAACAGTGTGTAACGATCAGCGATTTCACAGCAGGGGCCAGGTCGCTGCTTAGTGTCACACACAGCAAGATCGCTGATGAGGTCACTGGTACGTCACAAAACCTGTGACTCAGCAGTGATCTCACTAGCGATCTTGCTATGTGAGAAGTACCCCTAAGGGCTTGTCTTTTACATTGCTATCTGACATTTTTATTTATTCAACTTTGGATTCATAAAACGTTTTGATCGCCTTTTACTATATTTGTTTTCAGGGGGTTAGGTGACCAAAAACATTCAGTTCTGGCATTAAGATTTTTTTATAACAGTGTTTATTGATTGTGTTATTAATTTTATATTTTTATTAATTCAGACTTTCATGGACAAAACAACACCAGATATGTTTATTTTTATTTCTTTAATTTATTTATTTTGAGTGGAAAAAAAAGAGACCGGTTACAATTTTTTAATTTTAAATATTTTTATAACTTTAAAATGTTACTTTCTTTTTTATTTTTAGTGTCTTTAGTGTACTTGAGCTTACGATCATCTGATTGCTTAACACTTTCATCCCCAGACGTTTTTTTGGGGGGTTTTTTGCTCCTTTTCTTCCTAGAGACGTAATTTTTTAATTTTTCAATCAATCTTCCCATATGAAGGCTTTTTATTTGCAGGACTATTTGTACTTTTAAACGAAATCATAAGTTTTATCATACAATGTACTGGAAAACCGCAAAATAATTCCAGGTGCGGGAAAACTGCAAAAAAAGTGCAATTGCATGATGGTTTTTGTGATATTTTATTCACTGTGTTCACTATATGGTATAACTGATGTGTTAGTGTGATGCCTCAGGTCGGTACAAGTTTGTTGACATCAAACATGTATAGGTTTACTTTTATCAAAGGGGTTAAAAGAAATTCAGATGTTTGTCCAAAAAAAAGTGGTGGACTTTTGGTACCATTTTCCGTTGCATTCTCAATTTTGGGATATATGGTTCAGTGATGGTTTATTTTTTGCTTCTCAAGCTGATGTTTTAATGGTACTATTTTTGTACAGATGCTATGTTTTGATTGCCTGTTATTGCAGTTTACGCAAAAGTTGCGAGAACCAAAAAACGTAATTTTGGCGTTTGTAATTTTTTGTCTTTACGTCATTTACCAGTCAGATTAATTGATTTTATGTTTTGATAGATCGGGCATTTATGAATGCGGCAATACCAAACGTGTATATATTTTTTTTAACCCTTTAATTTTTGATGGGGTGAATAGGAGGTGATTTGAACTGAGGTTTTCTAATCTTTTTACATTATTAAAACTTTTTTTTACTTTTTTAAATTTAACTAGTGCCCCTCGGGGACTATAAGGATCAGCAGTCTGATCGCTCATTAATTTCTCTTGAACAGAGCTGCACAGCTCAGAACTGGAGAAATGCTCTTCTTATGTAACAGCCAGCTCTCTGACGGCTGAAACAGGAAGTAAGTCATGATAGCAACAGGCGTCATCATGTGATTACCTCATGGGGTTTCTGATGGCAGCAGGTAAGTGTGCGTTACCTGCAACGGCGCTTTAAATCACACTGTCACATTTTAACAGTGCAATCTATGGGGCTAACAGGCGTGGATGGATTGCGGATCCACCATTGCCTGCGAGGCACACATGTCTGCTGTACAAATCAGCAGACATATGCAGGGATTGCCACTGGCTGACCACAGCAGTCAACTGTGATCACCCCTTCATGATTTAGTATATACCAGTACATCCTCGGTCATGAAGAGGTTAAACTATATTCTGCCACACCACAAAACTATGGTATATTGTGTAAAGTGGGCTCCTGTGAAACTCAGCACATAGCTTCTGAGGGGGACAAAGCTGGCAGCAAAAGGGACCTTCATCAGGCCCCTGGCTATCATAGCAACACAACACTGCTCCGTCATCACAAGACGTTGGGGGATGGGAGCTAGTGCACATGTGCAATGACTGTGTCAGCATTTTAATATTGTCTTTTAATATATATACCAATACTGCTGATAGAGATAGACAACAACATCTAAATGGTTAACAGCTTCGTCAGGAGCTCAATCAATATTACAGACAGATGAAGCAACTTATATTTAATAAAGTCGGAGTCAGCTGTGTGTGGAGGGAGCTCAGCTACTGAACCCCCTTTATGCACAGTCTCCCCAGTTATGCCCATATGTGCAAAGGAATTGAATGCACATTATTAATAGAGATTAGTGAATACACACATTTTCAGAAAGAATAGCAAAGGAATTGCATAATTCAGAGTCCTGAGAAAATATATTATAGAGGTGTTATCTCCTGATGAATGCATGAATTGTTAATTTATAGAGGTCAAACCTACCAGAATGGTTTATTTTTTACACTGATGTAATTCTCAGTCTTGTTTTTGGGTTTGCTTTGGACTATATCCATTTCCGGAGACATTTTATCAGCACTTAACAATCTGAACCCAAATATTGCAATTGTAAATGAGTGTACAAATCAAGACGGCGCTGAGGTCGCTGGACAGGAGGAATGAGAACCTGGTAACAGAGCGGTGTAAGTCAATGCCCTTTCTTTACAATACTTTTCAGTGGAGGTGATACTAGAAGTCAGGGTGTGTTTATTAAACTATGATGCCAAGTGATAAATTGCAGAGGGACGACCATTATTCTGGTTTGATTCCTCAAGCATTTCTAGATAACTGTGGCTGGATCTTATTCCTAAACTGCATTGTGGAGTGCTAATTAGATTAAGATAGCTCAAGATAAGCCCGAACAGATAGCTATTCAGCCATGTAAACGTCAATAGGAAATCACAGTCAAACACGACACCAACAACCTTCAGCTCGCCAAGGTAGCAAGTTTAATTAATTCCTGTATATTGGGATAAGCACAAAACTTGCAGTAATACACATGATGGGGAAACTCCCAATGCTCTGTAACAGTGATTAGTATCTTCACTTAATAGACAACTGCACAATTAAAGGAAATTGTGCTGCATTAGCAAATAGTCATAAAGGGAATCTATCAGCAGGTTTTTGCTATGTAAGCTTAAAACAACATGCTGCAAGGGTTAACACAAAATTCAGGGATGCCTGTCTTGTCAAGGTCTGATCTGTTGTTTAGTTGCTATGTTTGTTTAAGCAGCAGGACATCTAATTGCTGGGACCACAATGTCACATGCACAGCAGTTTGGCACACCCCTTCTCTGATTGACACCTCACAGTCAATGTACAATCTCTATTGAGAGCCTGGTGTGGGCGGGGACAGCTCTCTCATCTCTGCTAGATTACTAAACCTAAACATTCTGATTGTGTCAAAATGGCTGCACTCAATCTAAGTGATGAACTGTTGGATTCAGGGTCTCTTTGCCTATATCACGCTGGTCTTAGATGAAGTAGCAAAAAAACGCAGACACATTCCCTTTACAAGGAATCTGTCCATAAGACCAAGCCCCCAAAACCACATATATGGGCATGCAGATCTTTGAAAGCCAAATTCATTATCTCATTAATAGGTTCAATCTTTTGCTGCATCCCTGAGAAATTTCAAGAGAGTTAAATGCTCTTGGTGTGAGAGAGTAAAGGGTGCTTTACACGAGACAATCTATCGTGCGATAGATCGTCGGGGTCACGGTTTTTGTGACGCACATCCGGCGTTGCTTGTGACGTCGGCCTGTGTGACACCTCCTAGTGACGCAGTATCGCTCACAAATCGTGAGTCGTGTACTCTACGCTAGGTTTCATAAAATCGTTTATGAAACATGGCGCTGGGTGTTCATCGTTCCCGTGGCAGCACATGTCGCTCCATGTGACACCAGGAGAACGATGAACATCGCTTACCTCCATCCCGCAGCTACCGCCAGCTATGTGGAAAGAAGAAGATGGACGAGATGTTTACATCCCGCTCATCTCCGCCCCTCCGCTTCTAGTGGGCGGCCGCCACGTGACGCCGAACATCCCTCCCACTTCAGGAAGTGGATGTTCGCCGCCCTCAGCAACGTCGCCCAGGAGGTAAGTACGTGTGATGAGGGGTTAACGAGTTTGTGCGCCACGGGCAATCAATTGTCCGTGATGCACAAATGACGGGGGCAGGTACGATCGATCGTGAAATCGCACGATCGGTCGTCCTGTGTAAAGCAGGCTTAAGACCTGAGTGTATGCCTTCCTAGTTTGTTTCCCAACCTAGTATCAGCCTCTTTAGCTTTATTATAGCACACTATTTGATTTCCTTGCCTGGCTCCTGACGTCGGAAAGTCACTGAGCTACGAATCCACTAAAGAGGCTGGAGCTGGATGGGGAGGCAAAGGTTCCTTATGTGCACCATCCCGCCCTGAGCACTGAATGCCTCATTTGCATATGGATTAAAAGTCTGATCTTTCAGGAATGCAGCAATACACAGAAAATATAATGATGTCTCTGCATTGAAATTTTAAATACCTGCATGCCCATATGCAATTTGAGGTGGGGTGGAACTTACAGATTCCCTTAATGTCTGATTTTGTGACCATCACAATGTCGCATACAATTTCTTCTGCCATACAAAAACATTGTAGCCACAGTAGTTATGCTATTTTACTGTTTTACTGCAAGTTATGTAAGGGAGCTATCCCCGAAATTAATATACAATAATAAATGTAGTCCTAAATGTACCTGACAGGATCAAGGCTTTATTTTTTGGCCTATAACAATAGTCTTATAGTGCATAAATATGTATATATTAATATTAATCAATGTAATCATTTAATGACTTTACACCAATTTTGACATTTATTAAGTAATAGAAAGATGCACATGATGGAGCCATTTTTCTTCAAAATATATGATGTTTCTCAGCCCAGTTTTGGAAAAAGCCACACTGGTGGTCTGGAAATGGGAGAGGGCAGCATCTTTTCACCAAACTTTTATGTTACATGTATTTAAAAAAAAAAATATGCAATTTTTTTTTCATATCACGATCTGTATTAAACTAAAAAAAATTAATAATCTTTTGTAATTTTTCCACTGGTGCTATTTTAGATTCTTACATCCTGTCTTTTCATAAAAAGTTTTCTACAGGCTAATTATCATTAGAGGCAGGTTACCTTGATAGATAACACCTCTATAAACAGATAAAAACCACAGAATCAATCAAACACAATCAGTGGCTTGTCTCTACCTCTTGCACTATGCCCTCTGCACAGGCTCGTTAGAGGCCTCTGTACAATAGCTAAGGACTGAATTAATCTCTTTATTTGTACATATGTATTTCCTTTGACAATTGCATGAGTTCTAATTTTTTATGTACTTTGTGATATTAAAAAAAAGAAAATTGCCAAAGTTTTTTAAAAATGCATTTAACATGAAAAGACAATTTCTGATGACAGTTTCCCTTTCAGAATTATAGTTCACCGGGTTTTAGAATGAAAGAAGAGTGCACTAAAATAAGTAATTTGCTGATGGTGAGATAGGATGTGTACCTGCAGAGTTCCTGCAAGACCCACAGCCTTCTCCTCTCTTCTATCCTATGACAGTATGTCTATGGGCAGGAAGAAAACATCTTCGCCTCCTGGCCTGAGCTTGGCAATATCAGAAGCAGATATTTACCTCTACCTATGCCACAGACCATCCCCCTTTAGTGTCATACACGATCAGACATGGCGCTGGCACCAAACTGTATTATCAAGTCTCTGCTCTTTGACCTGGGCTCTGACTGCGGTCCCACTTACTTGTCACGCTCCCCCGGTTCCTCTGCCATGCTCCCCGGCTCCCCTGCCATGCTCCCCGGCTCCCCTGCCATGCTCCCCGGCTCCCCTGCCTTGCTCACCGGCTCCCCTGCCACGCTTCCCCGCTCTCAGGTTACGCTCCGCCGCTCCCGTGCCAGGCTTCCCGGTCCCCCGCTCCACAGCCTTCATGCCCCATCACCTGCGGTCCCCAGGCAGCCCGGTCCCCGCTCCCGGCGCCCATCGGTAACGCTGAGCCAGCCCGGCACTCCTGCCTCCTGTGCACCGCTCCCTGCTCTGGCTTCTGGCACCCGGGCCTCGCACATGCGCATTAGGGCGCGCGCGCGGTCATTGACCCTCTCTTAAAGGGCCAGTGTCCTCCAACAGGATATTGAAGAATCAGGTACAGGGTATATAGGGGGTTCCTTTCCAAGTGGGCGGGGCCTGTTCTTCGTGTTTGCTAAGCTAGGAGTCAGGTCTCCTTGTGTCTTGTGCCATACTTACCTATCTGTCTTGTAGAGTCGCCCCCGTCTCGCCAACCGGTCCTGACGACTCCCGAACCCCAAACGGTGACGGCCTTCCATCCCGTCAGTCCCTACCATCTCCGATCCCTGGATCCGTGTGGTGACCCACCTCCTCGCTCCGTTGGTTCCGGATTCTGCCTGACGTCATCTTGGCCTCCGAACCTGAGCTCCGTCACCCGGACTACCTTCAGAGACTCCGTGGTCGAAGGGACTTCTTCACTCCACTCCTCTGAACGGACTGTCCTGCTACCTGTAGTGCTCCGGCTACCGGGCACCTTGCCCTCGGTGAGGTATTCAGCCCAGTGGATCCACCTCCTGGGCCTACCCATCCTTCTGGTCCTAACAGTAAGAACAGGCCATGGATCCCGCCGAAGCACTAGCGGCCCAGCTGGGCAACTTGCAGCAGGAACTCGGACGACAGCGCGAGACCCAGTCCCACATGCTGGCCTTCATGTCCTCGGTGGATACCCGCCTGAACACGCTGCAAGCAACTGCCACGTCCCTGGCATCTCAGGCTACTACAGCACAGGCCACGGCCACAGTTCCCGTAGCGGCTACCTCGGAAGCTTCTAAACTCCGCTTGGCCTCTCCACCCCGCTATGCCGGAGATCCCAAGACCTGCAGAGGATTCTTAAATCAGTGCTCCCTCCTCTTTAAGCTGCTTCCGCACCTGTTTGCCTCCGACCAAGCCAAGGTGGCGTTTGTGATGTCCCATCTGGAGGGTGAGGCACTGGCCTGGATGAACCCCTTGTGGGAGAAGGAGGACCCTGTAACTGCGAACATCCAGGACTTCCTGCAGACGTTTAGAACCACCTTTGACGAACCCGGACGTGCCGCCGCATCCGCCTCATCACTCCTCAGGCTACGTCAGGGGACCCTGACGGTGGGGCAGTATGCCATCCGCTTTCGCACCTTGGCCTCAGAATTGGGGTGGAACAATGAAGCCCTCACCGCCGCCTTCTGGGAAGGACTCTCCAGTCGTATTAAGGACGAGCTGGCAGGCCGCGATGTTCCTTCCACACTCGATGCCCTAATTGCATTAGCCACCCGCGTGGACCTCAGATTCCAGGAACGATCCAAAGAGGTGTCCCGGGAGAGACGTCCGATACGGCATTCCTCTCCTCCGCAGAAGCCCGTCGTACCTCAGTCGGCATCGTCTGGCGTCTCTGTCCATGAACCCATGCAGATTGACCGTCTGAGGCAGTCCGAACAACGCCGAGCAGAACGGCTCGCTAAGGGTCTCTGCTTCTACTGCGGAGAGGGCACACACCTGCTACGTTCCTGTCCAGAGAGGCCGGGAAACTCCAAAGCCTAGGGTTGGTAGGAGAGGCCACCCTAGGTGCTGGGACTCTCTCAGACCCGGTTACGTGGACCGTTCAAGTGACAACGGGAGAGACGCGGTTCACGGCCGAGGCATACCTCGCTTCCGGGGCAGCAGGCAATTTCATCCAGCAGGCCACGGTGGACAAGTACCAGGTGCCGGTTACTCCACTCGACAAACCCCTCGTGATTGCCTCTGTAGATGGGAGACCCCTCTCTGACACCATCTCGTGGATCACCAAGCCAGTAGGACTACGTATCGGTGCCCTGCACACCGAGAACATCACTCTCTACGTCCTCCCACACATGTCTCATCAAATCCTGCTGGGACTCCCCTGGTTACGGACACACGAACCGTCGGTCAGCTGGCGTACTGGTGAAATCACCCGATGGGGCTCCTCTTGCCACGAGAACTGCCTGAAGTCCATACAGCCCATCCGACGACCTCCGGTTCCGGAGTCCCTATCAGGACTGCCTTCGGCCTACTAGTCCTACGCGGACGTCTTTGATAAAAAGGAGTCAGAGGTACTGCCGCCACATCGTCCTTACGACTGTGCCATCGACCTACTCCCGGGAACCACACCACCTCGAGGACGGATATATCCTTTGTCTCCTGCTGAAACAAGGGCCATGTCTGCCTACATCACAGAGAACCTGGCAAGGGGATTCATTCGGAGATCCTCCTCTCCTGCTGGAGCAGGCTTCTTCTTCGTTAAGAAGAAAGAGGGCGACCTACGCCCATGCATTGACTACCGGGGATTGAACCAAATCACTGTGAAAAATAAATACCCCCTGCCGCTCATCCCCGAATTGTTTGATCGGCTTAGAGGAGCTCATGTGTTTACCAAGTTGGATCTTCAGGGTGCCTACAACCTGGTCCGCATCCGCTCTGGGGACGAATGGAAGACCGCATTCAATACTCGCGATGGGCACTACGAATACTGTGTGATGCCCTTCGGCCTGTGTAACGCACCAGCAGTCTTTCAAGAATTGGTGAACGACGTGTTCCGGGACCTTCTCTACGTCTGTGTGGTGGTGTATCTGGATGACATCCTGGTCTTCTCTCCGGACCTCCAGACCCACAGAGAGAACGTGCAGCTGGTACTACAAAGACTGAGAGAGAATCGTCTGTACACCAAGTACGAGAAGTGTGTCTTTGAGCAGTCCTCTATTCCCTTCCTGGGTTACATAATCTCCGATACCGGTCTGCAGATGGACCCAGAGAAGGTCTCTTCCATTCTTAACTGGCCCCCTCCTTCCGGACTGAAGGCAATCCAACGGTTTCTTGGATTTGCGAACTATTACCGTCAGTTCATCCCTCACTTCTCTGCCCTGACTGCGCCTCTCTCCGCCTTGACCAAGAAGGGGGCTAATCCAAAGGACTGGTCACCTGTGGCCTATGCCGCGTTTGGCTCCCTGAAACAGGCGTTTGCTTCCTCTCCTGTGCTCCACCGTCCTGAGTTAAACCGACAGTTCACCTTGGAGGTGGATGCCTCCTCCTCGGGAGCCGGAGCAGTGTTCATGCAAAAGTCCTCCTCTGGGAAGATGGTTACTTCCGGTTTCTACTCCAAGAGCTTCTCAGCACCTGAACGCAACTACACCATCGGTGACCGAGAGCTATTAGCAGTCAAACTGGTTCTGGAGGAGTGGCGCTACCTTCTGGAGGGAGCAGTGTACCATATGATCATTTACACGGACCACAAGAACCTGGAATACCTGCGGTCTGTTCACAACTGAACCCACGACAAGCCAGGTGGTCCTTGTTCTTTGCCAGGTTTGATTTTCAGCTCCATTTTCGGCCCGCGGATAAGAATGTGCGAGCAGATGCCTTGTCCAGGTCATTTGTGCCCATGGAACAGGAGGAGGAGACATCCCAGCCCATCATCTGCCCAAGTAACATCATTCCGGTGGCCCCTGTCACCCTGGCCCAGATACCGCCCGGGAAGACCTATGTCTCTGAGACTGACAGACAAAAAGTGTTGCATTGGGGTCATGCCTCAAAAATAGCTGGCCATGCTGGTCAGAAGAGAACATGGAGTACAATTGTACGTCACTACTGGTGGCCATCCCTTCGCACGGACGTCGCGTCGCTTTGTCTCAGCCTGCTCCTCTTGTGCCCGGAACAAGACGCCCAAACACCTGCCATATGGTCGCCTTCTGCCTCTGCCAATTCCCTCCGTTCCGTGGCAACACATTGCTATGGACTTTATTACAGACTTACCCTTGTCCGCCGGACACACAGTCATATGGGTCGTGGTGGATCGGTTCTCCAAAATGGCTCATTTCGTCCCTATGGCTGGATTGCCCTCTGCCCAGGAACTCGCTGACGCCTACATACAGCACATCTTCCAATTGCATGGCTTTCCATCACACATTGTGTCCGACAGAGGAACTCAGTTTACCTCCCGCTTCTGGAGGGCCCTCTGCAAACATCTGGGAGTGGCTCTGGACTTTTCTTCAGCCTACCATCCTCAGTCGAATGGCCAAGTGGAACGAGTCAATCAGATCCTGACCTCCTTCTTGCGTCACTACGTTAATACCCATCACGACGACTGGTCCACGCTTCTTCCTTGGGCTGAATTCTCCCATAACCACCACGTCAGTGAGTCCTCCTCCAGCTCTCCCTTCCATGTAGTTTACGGACTTCAGCCTTCCATCCCATTACCTGTATCTTCTTCCTCGGATGTCCCTGCTGCTGATGCTGTAGTCCGTGACTTTACAACAATTTGGGACTCTGTCAAGACGTCCCTTGGACGTGCTTCCCTGCGGATGAAGAGACACGCAGACAAGAGGCGTCTGAATCCTCCGTGTTTCTCTCCAGGAGATCTGGTCTGGCTTGCTTCCAAGTACGTCCGATTGAAGCTACCATCATACAAGCTGGGTCCTCGCTACATCGGGCCGTTTAAAGTCATCAGCAAGATCAATGAGGTCTCCTACAAGCTGCAGCTCCCGGCCACGATGAGGATACCCAACTCCTTCCACGTCTCCCTGCTCAAGCCAGTTGTCCTTGGTCCCTTCTCCGCTGTTGCCAGTTCTGCTCCTCCTCCTATTGCTGATGATGACATCTATGCGGTAAGGGATATCGTGGCCATGAAGACCGTGCGGGGCCGACAGTTCTTCCTGGTGGACTGGGCTGGGTATGGTCCTGAGGATAGGTCCTGGGAACCCCGGGAGAATGTGGGTACTCTTCTGATACGTGCCTTCCTGTCCTGGTTGCGGGGAGGGGGCGTGGGGGAGGGGGTACTGCCACACTCCTCGGTTCCTCTGCCATGCTCCCCGGCTCCCCTGCCATGCTCCCCGGCTCCCCTGCCATGCTCCCCGGCTCGCCTGCCTTGCTCACCGGCTCCCCTGCCATGCTTCCCCGCTCTCAGGTTACGCTCCGCCGCTCCCGTGCCAGGCTTCCCGGTCCCCCGCTCCACAGCCTTCATGCCCCATCACCTGCAGTCCCCAGGCAGCCCGATCCCCGCTCCCGGCGCCCATCGGTAACGCTGAGCCAGCCCGGCACTCCTGCCTCCTGTGCACCGCTCCCTGCTCTGGCTTCTGGCACCCGGGCCTCGCGCATGCGCATTAGGGCGCGCGCGCGGTCATTGACCCTCTCTTAAAGGGCCAGTGTCCTCCAACAGGATATTAAAGAATCAGGTACAGGGTATATAGGGGGATCCTTTCCAACTGGGCGAGGCCTGTTCTTCGTGTTTGCTAAGCTAGGAGTCAGGTCTCCTTGTGTCTTGTGCCATACTTACCTATCTGTCTTGTAGAGTCGCCCCCGTCTCGCCAACCGGTCCTGACGACTCCCGAACCCCGAACGGTGACTGCCTGCCATCCCGTCAGTCCCTACCATCTCCGATCCCTGGATCCGTGTGGTGACCCACTTCCTCGCTCCGTTGGTTCCGGATTCTGCCTGACGTCATCTCGGCCTCCGAACTTGAGCTCCGTCACCCGGACTACCTTCAGAGACTCCGTGGTCCCAGGGACTTCTTCACTCCACTCCTCTGAACGGACTGTCCTGCTACCTGTAGTGCTCCAGCTACCGGGCACCTTGCCCTCAGTGAGGTGTTCAGCCCAGTGGATCCACCTCCTGGGCCTACCCGTCCTCCTGGTCCTAACAGTACTCAACCCTTGGCAGCAGGGTAGAGCTAGTCACCGGTGGATTCCCTTTTCCTGGAGACAAGTGGGATTGGAGAGAGCACTGCACTCTATCCCTATAAAGCCGGACTTGGAAGCCAAGTTTAACACGCTAGAAGAGACTCAGGCATTGCTTCTATGAAACAGGATATTAAGCAAGTGGGTAATAGAGTGGATGAACTAGAGTCTGATACAGCGTCCTTATTTTCAAAATACATTTAGCATAAAAAGACAATTTCTGATGATAGATTCTCTTTAAGAATTATATATCATTGGGTTTTAGAATGTATAAAGTGTGCGCTAAAATAATGATGGGAATATTGGACATTTTAGATCATTGTTTCCCAAATTTCACTCCTCAGGTCCCCAGTGGGTCATATTTTCAGGATTCCCTTAGTATTGCACAGGTGATAGAAAATGTGGTAGTTTCTGATACCTTGATTATAATTCCATCACCAGTGCAATGCTAAGGAAGTCCTGAAAACTTGACCTGTTTGGGGCCCTGAGGACTGGATTTTGGGAAACACTTTTTTAGATCTATTACATAGCAGGAGAATAATATTGGCAAAATTGATTTTTCTGCACTGGTAATGATAGCAGTTGAAGATTCCAGGAGACAGGGGATTTTTTTATTGTGTGGTTTATTATCAATGACTTTCAAAGTCACCCAAGTTCTTCATCAGGACTTTAAAACATGTTAATAATTAACCGCAGAGAAAAATCCCATCTCCTGGAATCTTCAATTGGAATCATCCGTCAGCACAGAAAACCCATTCTTTCTAATATTGGTTTATCAGCCATTTTCCCGCATGGGTCTGCAGTTGCTGACATATTGAGGTCCTTTAGACATTGTGTGTCACACAACCCTATCAGGGGAGCATCTCCCAGCACACTGATATCCTCCATCACCGGATAAAACCACATGGCACTTTTATTGTTTTTTCCCAGTCTCCTCCACAGTATGGAGGCTGTCATCTCAAAAAGTATTGGCTCATATTTCTTAATGTATTACACACTAATTTTACACCAGTTACTACATAGTGTTTTAAATAAAGCAATATTTTTATAGGAAATGATATGAAAGCATGGTCAGACGCTGATCACTATTTCTTGGAAAAAAATCCTAGATTTACCCACGGGGTAGAGATACTATCATGTCACATAAATCTCTGCATAACTGCTACATGTTGTGCATTAATATTTCTGTCCTACTGTGCAGACATAAAGAGTTGACTGCAAAATGGAATGAACTTTGAAAATACGTGTGACTTTTCCATTCTCAACATAATAACACAGCACCTTGTTTTTGCTTGATTTTTAATGCATTGTAAGTTCTTTAAAAGAAAAAAATAATACTGACCAAGGTAACTACTTTAACGTGTAATTGAAAAATTGTAAAATGCTAAATCAATAAAATGTTAAAGAGTAACTATACCGCCACAGGAACCAATTTGTAATGCTTGTACCTATGATTCTGAGGTTATTGGCTAAATATTCTTGTCTTTTTAGACTTATTGCTTCTATAGCCCTAAGTGTTCTTTTAACACCTACATTTCATCGGCATGATTACTGCATTTACTAATTAAAATACATCAACTAAACATGGTATACTATTTTTCTGTGTTTCAAATCAAAACTGTCCTCCATCACCAGGGTCATAGCTTTTCATTATAGTTGAGAAACCGTACTTCTGCCATTTAAATGTAGAGGTACACCTTAACCATATGGACCTTGCCTACAAAAAAAATCTAATTTATTTTTTTAGAAGAAAAAGCCATAAGGATTAGGTACTGTAACATGAAACTTATATGCTGTACAATTTCTAAGGGCTCTTTCATACATCTGTGATCACTGGCCTGATCTAGGATCACAATGCTCAGACTGGCTGCCCAACTCCCAACCAGAGAGTTAGGCTATGTGTCCACGCTGCGGAAAATGCGCAGATTTTCCAGAAATCTGCAGCACAGCTACTCCCCAGCCATTTCTATGGCATTTGGGAAATGCTGTGCCCACGCTGCGGATTTTTCTGCAGCGGAAATCGTGCGGATTTTCGTGCGGAAAAATCTGCAGCATGTCAATTATTGTATACTTACCTGCCTTGATAGAGACCCGAGTCACTTTCTCCGTCTGGTGTAGCGGCAGCAGCGCGGTGGATCCAGCCAGGTACAGGAAGGAAGAGTGGGCGGGGCCTGCGACAGCCGGAGCTAGTTCAGGCCCGCCCACCTCCAGCACAATGAACCAGACGCTGCCTGACAGTGACCCGGCCGCCGGAAAGAGAGGTGCTGCATGATGGAGGTAAGTATGAGCACCCCGATCACTGCAGCACTTGTTCTGCATTGAGGATGCAGTGCCGAAGCCATGGTACTGTATCCTCAATGCAGAATGCCTGCACCATATCCGCACGATATTCCACTGTATATCCGCAGCATTGAAACAGAGAAAGTTCTGTTGCGGATTTCTGGGAGCTCCTGCGGAATGTCTTGCGGATATATCCGCAGGACAATGTCCCCTTGGGCACATAGCCTTACAGTTTCATGTATTTCTAAGAGGCTGTTAGGCTTAGGTCCAGAGGCGTGATCCAAGATTGGCCCAATAATCACAGATGTCTGAAAGAACCTTCCAGCTGAAGTCACAAAACTTGTAAAACTTAAGCATAGTTCATGTATAGCTTGGTGGTACTGTGGACTCAGAACTTGTGGTAAATCTTGACTACACAGTTGAGCAGACACAAAAGTGCACATTTTCTTGAAAAAATATTAGACATTTGTTACCATATAGTAATTGGTGCAATAAAGAAACAAGTAAACATAAGGAAAGGTCACTAGCAGTCTTGAACGATTAGTTAATGATTCGTACTTGCTATGCTGTTAGTGAGTACTGTCTCCTACTCGCAAATTCATTACAAGTAGCGGGCGCAATGTAAGCCATTGGGAAATACTCGCTAAGTAGTGAGTAACCCGAAAGCCATACTATTCGCTACTTGCACGAAAAGTACGGCTTTCAGGTTACTCACTACTTAGCGAGTATTTCCCATTGACTTACATTGCGCCCGCTACTTGTAGCGAATATGCGAGCAGTGGACAGTACTCACTAACATCATAGCGAGTACGAATAGTTAACTACTCGCTCAACACTAATCACAATGTAAAATTCAGATTTATATACACGTGATCAACAAAGAAAAGCAATCAAAAAAATATAAAAATGGAATGGTTTTATTAAAAAGGTATCACAATAATAACAAGCTGTCACCTATCATGTATTTTACTAAAAGCTGAGGCCCCTACAGTTCACCAGATTGGGGTTCCAGTTAATAGACATTGAATTTTTTTAAATTCAATCTCACCAGGTTTGTTAACTTTTAAAAGAAAAATTGATTCCTAGCGAATCTCAATACTGCAAATACTGCAAAGCTTCTTATTGCCTTTAATGTTTAACACTCTGAAGTCTCCTAGGACTGTATCCAGCTCTTGTCACTCCTTGTAATGTAGACACAACATTGGTAATGTCAAAGGCTTTACAACGCTTTAACGTAGACATGGATGGTCCCCAACAGCTCATCTAATAATACAGCTTACTGATTCTCCATGTTTTGTTTTGTTTTTATTTAAAGACAGTCCAAAAATTATCCATCTTAGTTATTTGTGATCAGGCAGACTGTTCTGTTAAAACACTGACTCAAACTGATAGTGTTGCTGCTAGTGGTAACATCATGCCCTCCGCTTCCTCCTCACTAATATCCTTGGTGGAGTAAATAGTGTCCAATTGTGTCCTGCACTTGGTTAGTAATACTCACCGAATGGCTGATGTCAGTAATGGTGGTGATGTGTTTGCTGCTGCAATTTTGGCCGGTGTTTTCGCTATACATTTTAATTAGCTTGAAATAGACTTATGGGACACAAATTACATAATATAAAATTTATATTCTAAAAAAGATAGATGTACTGCCTCCAGGATTTTTTTAGCATACAGATCAGACAAATGCAATGTGAGAAAAAATCTCATTGCACTCAGACCCGTATTATTCAATGAGGCAATGTTGATCTGCAATATTTTTCCTCCCCTGCAATCGGCCGGAGTAAAAATCTCAGCATGCTGGTATGGCTGCGTATATGAGACAATACTCACCAATGCAAGTGTATTGGTGCAAGAAAAAAAATGGATAGCAAAGGGACCATCTGATTTTTATGGATACATTACTATTGTATAGCTTAGAACACTGTAAATGGTACTGAAAACGAGTGTGGAATAATTGTTGCTGAGAAAAAAATGCATTGCATACGAATATTGTATTGTAAAAAATGTCACACTCGCATGACATATGTCATATCAAACAGATTGCATTTGTCCAACTTTTCTGTATGAAAATTGGTGCAATTTTTTACATGGGAGCGAGTCCCTATCTGGATGGTTTGGCATGTACCAGGGAGGCTTTGTACCCTCATTTCTTAAATGTTTGGCTCTATTTTTCTAGATAGACAGTGATCGATAGATAGGTAATTGATACAGTGTTTTCCCGAAAATAATGCCATACCCCGAAAATAAGCTCTAGCAGGAAATTTTGGCCTTCTCGGAGTAAGCCATGTACCATACCTGAAAATAAGCTGTAGTTGCAGTTCAATAATGAAGTGTCCATGCAGATAAAAAAATTATAGGATACTGCAGAATAATTCATTAAAGAAAGAAGACACCCCCAAAAGAGAGAAGACAGACCCCACAATCACAAGTACCAGACCCTGAACTGGAGGCTGTGGAACGAGAGGACCTGTGGTGGAATGCATCGAGGACCTGTTGTGGAATGCACACATACACCCGGTAATACTGTACTGCTGCGGAGACCTGAGATGCAGTGAAATACGAGAACATGCAGATGAAAGCAACAAGAACCATGATTTCCACCACAGGTCCTCGCATTTCACAACGCTGCCAGCCAGAAGCATTACTGTACCACTGGATGTTTATGTGTGTGTATAGATGTTCCTGCGATCTGATGTGTGTAAGTGTAAGTAGGACCACTGTGGAGCACACGAGGACTTGCTGGGAGTGCCTGCTGTGGATCGCAGGAGGATCGCACTTGGACCTGGGAGCAACACAAATATCCAGGGTCTGGTAAGTGTGATTCTCTTGGGGTGGTGTCTGCATTTTGGGGGGGTAAACTTACCTCAACTCGTGTTTCCCCAGAAATAAGCTTTAACCCCAAAAATAAGCCCTAGCGCATTTTTCGGGGCAAAAGATAATATAAGACTGTCTTACTTTCAGGAAAACAAAGTAGATAGATAGATAGATAGATAGTTCTTTAGTCCCAGGTTTGGCAACGCACTCAGGAGCACTCATGCCTGCTCATTACTGTCTGGGAAGCAGATGCTTTGTATGAATTTGCCTTTCTCTTGAGGCCACACATCATGAACATTGAAGTGACATAAGACACCTGGGCCACCAGTTGGACGTTACTGACAAACTTCAACCTACTATTATGCAATGTTGCTTCAAGGGACAAAGCAAATCACAGCCAACACAGTCTTATGCTTCAAATCCAATATAGACTAGCTCCTTAACCCTTTCACCACAGGGTGAAATTATTTTTTTTTGCGTTTTCATTTTTTCCTCCCCTTATTCCCAGAGCCATAACTTTTTTTTCTGTCTACATAGACATATGAGGGTTTGTTTTTTTTGCAGGACAACTTGTACTTTTGAATTACACCATTCATGTTACCACATGGCGTTCTGAAAAATGGGGAAACAATTCCAAAGGGGAGAATTTGTGGAAAAAAATCACAAATCTGACATGGTTATTTGGGGATAGTTTTTACATTGTACATTTTGTGATAAACATGGCATTGCAAATAGGTTTTTCTCATTAGTACAATTACAGTGATATTACACATATCCAGATTTTTTATTATTATAGTGGTGAAAAAAAATCTGAATAAATTGAGGCATTTGTGTTGCCATTTTTCAAGACCTATAACATTTTCATTTTTCTGTCGATGGAGCTGTGTGAAGGCTTATTCTTGCGGGGCAAGACAACATTTGTATTAAACCATTTTGGGATAGATATGATGCTTTTATCGCTTGTTGCAGCATATTTTTGTGGTATTGCAGAGACCAAAAACGTAATTTGGGCATTCTTGTATTTTTTTACAGTGTTTACTGATTTGGTTAATTATTTTTACAATCGGACTTCTCTGAATTCGGCGATACCACGCATGTGTATTTTTTATTATCTTTATTTTTAATGGGACAAAAGGAGAGTGATTTCAACATTTATGAAGTTTTTTTTTCATATTTTTTCATATTGTTTAAAACATTATTTTTTTGCTTTTCATTATTTTTTATAGTCCCGTCAGGGGCCTTGAAGCTGTGATCATCTGATCGCTTGTGCTATATACAGAATGCTACAGCATTGCTGCATATAGTGAAAATCATACACAAAGACAGTCTCCTTTGAAGGCCACAGATAAAGTTTCAAAAGAGCACTGCTATGAATAGCATGAAGATCTTCAGCAGACACCCTGCTGTCAGAGCAACCTATCGGCGACCCACGATCACATCAGGGATGAATTGATGGCAGCTTAAAATGGCGTGTCTCTATGCCAATGTAAGTTTAATCCTGCTGTCAGAGTATGACAGCAGGATTTAACAGGTTACCAATTTCGGGCAGTGCTCCACTCCACCAGTAATTGTTAGAGGCAGCTGATGGCTTTAATACATAGCTATTACGTGCTCAATGCTCCCGATTCTGATATGTGCCATACATATGCGGTACATGTCATGGAAATGTTAAACCAATACTCCAGCATTTTCCTTTTTTACTTCACCACTAGAGTGGTGCTTTAAAAGTCCCCTGCCCCGTCTTCATCTTTTTAAGCATCACTTCTGTTGATCTCCACCAAATTGTGACCTGCCAGCTACTCCACTGTTTCGTGGAACATGGGGGAGGCCACAACTCAATGCACGTTATGAGAGCCTCATTCTGGCTTTGACCTTGTTTTGGCTCTCATAGACATGCAATGAGTGCTTCTGATGTAACTTCTGACTTCTGAATAGTCAGAAGTTACGGGCCCAAGATGGTGCCACAGCACCGAAGTAACGCCTGAAAAAGGATGAACCGTCGCAGGGTTTTTATAAGAACAGGGGCAGGGCACTTACATTAAGAGCGCCATTCCATTGCTAATAAAAAAACAAAACTCTGAAGTGGTGCTTTAAATTGAACCTTACAGCTGAGCAACATGTATCAGTCACAAGCTGTATGATTTCAGCCAAGTATGCTTAACTCTGATACACTGCAGTATTTCAGAGAAAAATATAGTTTAAAAGCCAGCCAAGCCATATGGGAGGCTAATCGGACAGGCAGGTCCCCAGTGGTTTCTCTCCACCCATTGCCAGTGCCTGACAGGTCTCTCCTTCACTGAATGGTCAATTAGTCTTCCATGTAGCTTGGTACCCTGCCGGCTTTTAAAGAGTATCTGTCAGTAGCTTTTATCTAGCTCATCTGAGAGAAGCATGATGTAGGCAAGAAGATTTTGAATCAAACAGTGTATCACTTAGATTACTATCTGCAGCTGTTCTTACACAATCTGAATTTTTAGGTTTAGTCATGTAGCTTAACCCAGGGAGCTGCCCCTGCCCACACCAGGCCCTCAATAGATATTGTACATTGACAATGAGGTGTCAATCATAGCAGTGGGCGTGTCAGACTTCTCTGCCCATGGGTTTCTAGTCCTTTAATGATAAGGGTCCTGCTGCTTAAACAAACATAGCAAAAAAACAAAACAAAAAAACCCCCAAAGATCAGACTGTGACAAAACAGACATGCCTGAACTTTCTGTGTTAACCCTTGCAGCATACTGGCTTCAGCTTATATAGCAAAAACCTATTGACAGATTCCCTTTACAATAGGTTTTTACCTAAAATGCGGCAGCATTTCAAAATCAAACATATATGGCTGAAATCATACAAGCCGTGTCTTATAGATACTGCTTGTGGATTGGGTGCCATGTATCAGCTATTAGGTGTTTTTTACATTGTTTTTGTTGCTTATTTATAACTGATCATAACTTGGTTTTTTTATGTGGTTGATGTCACAATTCCTGCTTTGCTTCCTATCTGAAGGTTAGTTATGTAATTTCACATCCTCAGATCAATGACCGATTATCACATCATTTTGTTAAATGCAGATAAACTGGTGCAACCAGTGTTAGCCAAGTAAAAGTTCCACTGGCTGCTTAATGGGGGAATATGCTGTATATGCACCACACTGTATATTAATATGACAACCTGCTGTGCTGCTTCTCATTAGAATGTAGGTATGATTACAGAATACTGATGAAGAGAGGAACAAAACAGTACACATATGACGGAATGTGATTTGGTATTAAGATACCAGATAATCAAAAACTGGAAAATAGTGTATTTCTAATGACAATAATAACATATGTAAAAAAAGTAAAAGAGCAATATGAACCAAATCAGTATCTACTATATGTAGGTATGTATGTATGTATGTATGTATCTATCTATCTATCTATCTATCTATCTATCCATTATCTATCTATCTATCTATCTATCTATCTATCTATCTATCTATCGATCTATCTATTTCTTATCTATCTATTTCTTATCTATCTAACTGCCTATCTATTTGTCTATTATCTGTCTATCATACCGGATATAACTTTCTCCCTCTCTCTCTTGCTCTCTCTCTCTCCCTCTCTCTCTACGAGCATAATTGGTTCCGGGAGTCTGCTCTTAAACCAAGTTACTCTTATATCAAAGCAAATTTTCCCTTTGGAAATAATTGAAACACAGACCATTCGTTCCACAACCCAAAAATATTTGCTGTATTTAGACAAACTTATTATATTATAGTAATACAAAATAATGTACTGTATTCATATAGAATTATTACAGTACACTAATACAAAACACTGTACAGTAAAAAACACATATCTGCAAATTAAACTGCACTATAGCTTACAATAGAATTATTGGTGTGCGAGAGGTACAGGATAAGCAATGTGCTGTACTGGTTATCCGAAAGAAAGTACAATACTATATCCACAAACGCAAATTGATAGACATGCTGTATAGTATATAGTGTACTGTACAATGTTATACAGTATACAGTACATATGTACAGAAAGTTACCTCCAGAGCAGGTCAGCGCGCGGTGAAAGGACAGAACCAGACGTGTGCACTATGAGTATTTGCTCTTATTGCAAAGCATTGCTCTTAAACTAAGTTACAAATTTGTAAAAAGCTTTGCTTGTCTTGCAAAACGCTCTCAAACCAAGTTACTCTTAAATCAAGGTTCCACTGTATATACAAATTTATACATATAGTCATATGAAAACGTTTGGGCACCCCTATTAATGTTAACCTTTTTTCTTTATAACAAATTGGGTTTTTGCAACAGCTATTTCTGTTTCATATATCTAATAAATGATGGACTCAGTAATATTTCTGGATTGAAATGAGGTTTATTGTACTAACAGAAAATGTGCAATCCGCATTTAAACAAAATTTGACCGGTGCAAAAGTATGGGCACCTTAACATAAAAGTGACATTAATATTTTGTAGATCCTCCTTTTGTAAAAATAACAGCCTCTAGTCGCTTCCTGTAGCTTTTAATGAGTTCCTGGATCCTGGATGAAGGTATATTTGACCATTCCTGTTTACAGAACAATTCCAGTTCAGTTAAGTTTGATGGTCGCCGAGCATGGATAACACCCTTCAAATCATCCTACAGATGCTCAATGATATTCAGGTCTGGGAACTGGGATGGCCATTCCAGAACATTGTAATTGTTCCTCTGCATGAATGCCTGAGTAGATTTGGAGCGGTGTTTTGGATCATTGTCTTGCTGAAATATTCATTCCCTGCGTAACTTCATCTTCGTCACTGATTCTTGCACATTATGGTCAAGAATCTGCTGATACTGAGTTGAATCCATGCGACCCTCAACTTTAACAATATTCTTGGTGCCGGCATTGGCCACACAGCCCCAAAGCATGATGGAACCTCCACCAAATTTTACTGTGGGTAGCAAGTGATTTTCTTGGAATGCCGTGTTTTTTTGCCTCCATGCATAACACCTTTTTGTATGACCAAACAACTCAATCTTTGTTTCATCAGTCCACAGGACCTTCTTCCAAAATGCAACTGGCTTGTCCAAATGTGCTTTTGCATACCTCAGGCAACTCTGTTTGTGGCGTGCTTGCAGAAATGGCTTCTTTCGCATCACTCTCCCATACAGCTTCTCCTTGTGCAAAGTGCGCTGTATTGTTGACCGATGCACATTGACACCATCTGCAGCAAGATGATGCTGCAGGTCATTGGAGGTGGTCCATGGATTGTCCTTGACTGTGCTCACCATTCTTCTCTGCCTTTCTGATATTTTTCTTGGCCTGCCACTTCTGGGCTTAACAAGAACTGTACCTGTGTTCTTCCATTTCCTAACTATGTTCCTCACAGTGGAAACTGACAGTTTAAATCTCTGAGACAACTTTTTGTATCCTTCCCCTGAACAACTATGTTGAATAATCTTTGTTTTCAGATCATTTGAGAGTTGTTTTGAGGAGCCCATGATGCCACTCTTCATAGGAGATTCAAATAGGAGAACAACTTGCAAGTGGCCACCTTAAATACCTTTTCTCATGATTGAATACACCTGCCTATGAAGTTCAAAGCTCAATGAGGTTACAAAACCAATTTAGTGCTTTAGTAAGTCAGTAAAAAGTAGTTAGGAGTGTTCAAAACAAGAAATTGATAAGGGTGCCCATACTTTTGCAGCGGTCAAATTTTGTTTAAATGCGGATTGCACATTTTCTGTTAGTACAATAAACTTCATTTCAATCCAGAAATATTACTCAGTCCATCAGTTATTAAATTTATGAAACAGAAATAGCTGTTGCAAAAACCCAATTTGTTATAAAGAAAAAAGGTTAACATTAATAGGGGTGCCCAAACTTTTTCATATGACTGTATATACATATAGTCTATCATCCATTTACTTATCTATCATCTACATATGAATTACCTGAAGAAACAAATCTATTTATACTTTCTTCTATACACATAAAAGTTTGTCTCTCACTTTAATATTAAAAAAGTTAGAAATCATATTAAAACTAAACTTAAACATTTATTGAAACACATTAGATACTTTAGAAGGCATATTACACGAAATGCAAGTGCCGTAACCCTGCATTTTCAGATATGCCCACAACATTATCTTGGCCTCCCAACAAATTTAAGTAGAAATTTTATTTGTATCAGCTACTGCAGTGGCATACGCAAAGGAGACCCTTGGGGGTTAGTTCATAAGTGGAGCTGGCTCTGATCACAGCCACATCAAAGCTCTATTCACACAACTGAGTCTGTTTGTAGATTCCCTTCAGAACATTTATACAACTCTGCGGGATAACATTTAGACTCAACAGCAGTACAACAGACCATGCTTTCTCTCTATTGTTAGAAGAAAAGGTTTAGGAGGAAACTGACGAAGACTTTTATCTGATATATATATATATATATATATATATATATATATACACAAATATATATATATACACATAGACTGTATAGTAGTGATGAGTGAGCACTAAAATAATGAAGTACCTGTTACTTGAACAGAGTTTGTCAGATGCTCGGATGGACTCGAGTAATGAGTATAATGGAAGTCAATGAGAAATTCCAACATTTTTCCAGAAGACACTCAAAGGAGGACTTAGGGCAGGAAAATCACTAAAGTGGGTGGAAACAGCACTCAAACTGATTGGGAACAGCATGGATAAGAGCCGTTTCACACATCTGGCATTTTGCCAGATTGCCGGATCCAGCGCACTCCAGTATATTGTATACAGTACAATGGCATTGTGGCAACCTCCGGTCACATGCTGTCATGTGACCGGAGCATCTGACCGGAGCTTGCCGTGATGCCATTGTACAGTATTAACACTGTACTGGAGTTTGCCGGATCCGTCAATCTGGCAAAATGCTGGATGTGTGAAACGGCCCTTATCCATGCTTTTGCCAATCCATTTGAGTGCTGTTTCCACCCACTTCAGTGATTTTCTTGCCCTAAGTCCTCCTTTGAGTGTCTGCTGGAAAAATGTTGGAATTTCTCATTGACTTCCATTATATCATGCATATACACATCTCTGAGGTCGCAGCTGGGCACAATATTGTTAGAGTATTATGACACTTTTAAGGAGTGACAATAAAACATACAAAACTGAAGAGAAAATGGATTTTACAGAAAAAAATGTTTGGAAACATTCTTTCCTTTATAATGACTTGTATATTAGACAAGAAGGTGAAAAAAAACCCAAACACCTCCTTCATACCTTAGACTAAGGGGCACTTTGCATACTACGACATGGCAGGTGCAATGTCGATGGGGTCAAATTGAAAGTGACGCCCATCCGGCGTCGCACGCGATATCGTAGTGTGTAAAGCCTTTTTGATATGATTAACAAGCGTAAAATCGTCGTAATCGTATCATCGGTGTAGGGTCGGTCATTTCCATAATTTGGAAATGACCGATTTTACGATGTTGTTCCTCGTTCCAGCGGCATCGCATATCACTGTGTGTGAAGCCGCAGGAGCGAGGAACATCTCCTACCTGCGTCCTGCGGCTCACGCCAGCTATGCGGAAGGAAGGAGGTGGGCGGGATGTTTACGTCCTGCTCATCTCCGCCCCTCTGCTTCTATTGGCCACCTGCCATGTGACGTCGCTATGACGCCGCACAAACCTCCCCCTTAATAAGGAGGCGAGTCGCCGGCCAGCGCGACGTCACAGGGCACGTGAGTGCATGTGAAGCTGCCATAGCAATAATGTTCGCTACGCCAACTATCACCATGATATCGCAGCTGCGACGGGGGCGGGGACTATCGCGCTCGGCATCGCAAGCATCGTCTTGCGATGTCGTAGTGTGCAAAGTGCCCCTTAGTTAACATATAGATTTTCTGATGCGTTTTTGCACTTTTTGATTGCTTTCAATGTTGAAAAAATGCTGCAAAAACACTCAAGGAATTGACATGCTGCTTCATTAAAAAACGCAGCAGTTTTCCATTTCAGTCAGGAACAAATCAACAATTGCATCCTATAGATTTATGAAATCTCTTGTTGGTACTGTAAAAAGCAGCTTTTAGTTTGCATAAAACTCATGAAAAATGCAACAAAAATGCAATGTGTTGACATAGCCTTAATAGCCAGGCCATCTCTCGCCATATTTCCCCATAGCCGATGACTACGGTAGATGACAAAGTAGAGGGGAAATAAAACTACACCCACAGGTAGTCACAGGTAAATGTATTTTTAACATTTCACTACCTTATTCTGGCATTTAGAGTGTGTGACATGGTCAGACATGTCCTGTTTAATTCACAAAGGAGGGATTCAAGCTCACAAAGTCTTTGCGGACAACACAAGAACTGCTAAAAATGACAGACAAAAAGCAGGACTTCATAAATATTCTCTTAAAATTGTTAGGTAGTGGGACGGTAAAGGCCCCATCACACACTACGATATATCCAACGATATGTCGTCGGGGTCACGGTATTTGTGACGCACATCCGGCATCATTAGAGATGTCATAGCGTGTGACACCACCGAATGACTGTTAACGAGCAAAAATACTCACCTTATCGTTGCTCGTTGACAGTGACACGTTGTTCATTTTCATAATGTCATTCCTCCTTCTGCGCGCCGGTTGTTCATCGTTCTTGAGGCAGCACACATCACTACGTGTGACACCCCGGGAACGTCGAACACAGCTTACCTGTGTCCCACCGGCAATGCGGAAGGAAGCAGGTGGGCGGTATGTTACGTCCTGCTCATCTCCGCCCCTCCGCTTCTATTCGGCGGCCGCTATGTGACGTCGCTGTGACGCGATTGCACAATATATCATCGTGTGTGACGGAGCTTTTACACTCATAAAGCTATATCATAGCAGCAGCGAGGACTGTAAGGCAAAAAACCCTTCCTGGATGCCTCTAGTACACTATTTCTCCTCCAGCAGCTCTATGTACACTAATTGCAGTTAGAATAGCTTTGATTTAGCCCTTAAAAGAACTTTTTGGGTTAACATAGCAGCAGCAAGTAATTTAAGGCAATAATCCCTTCCTAAATGCCTCTAATACACTATCCCTTCTCCAGAAGCTAGCTCTTCACTAATTGCAGCTAAGGGTGGTAATATTAAGGATAGAATATTTCTGAATTAGCCCTGAAAAGGAATTTTGGGTTACCGTAGCAGCAGCAAGGATTGTAAATCAATAATCCCTTCCTAGATGCCTCTAAGATACAATCCCTTCTCCAAAAGCCCTCCTTGTACTAATTGCAGCTAACAGCTATATTATTAGAAAACAGAATATATTTGATTTAGCTTGGCAAAGGATTTTTTGGGTTAACATAGCAGCAGCAAGGAATTTAGACAATAACCACTGTAATACACTCTCCCTTTTCCAGCAGCTCTCTCTTCACTATTTCAAGGGTACAGTGCACCAAGCATGTTGTCATCGGGTCTTAAATTTACCAAATGACGCTATGCGGCCAGTCAATCACAGTAATGCCAATAGCCAATGTTTCTGTGGCATTGCTGTGATTGCTAAGCAAGTCCTGCCTGTTTAGTGGCAGAAAAACAGCAGTGAAGCATCAAGGCAAAGACTTGAGCATGGTGCCAGAGCACCAGAATACTTGAGCAAGTACTGAGTGTGCCAAGCACCCTGATACTTAATTGAGCATTGTGCATTGCTGATCATGCTTGCTCATCACTAATATCTAAATATAATTAAAGAGAGATATACTGTATGGCATGTCTGTATATATATATATATCTATATATATAATTGCCTTATTCTGTCTGTCTGTCATGCTCCAAAATTGTGTCACCATGACATGTCCTTACGGTGACACAAAGCTGATTGGCCGCTGGGTTCGCCATGGCCCCGCCCCCCCACACGGATTGGCCAGCCGCTCGCCCAGGCTCTGCCCCCCCCACAGATTGGCCTCTCGCCCCGGCACCCTGCAGGCATTGGCAACTCGCCCACGCCACGCCCCGCCCCCCTCACGCAATAGACGTTAGCTCTCGCTCCCCCCCCCCCCCGCATTGCCCGAACTGACACGGTCACGGAGCCACGGATCCCAGGTGAGTACTGTACTCCACCCCCCTTTCCCCCTCACCAACGGGAGCCCACATCAGCGTACGCCGCCGCCGTATGCTGGTGTTGGCTCCCGTGCGAGCAGGGGACGTGTTGCGCTGGTAACCATGCTTGCATAGTTACCAGTAAATCAAGGTCCTGCAGCGGCAGGACTTCCACACGCACAAACATAACAGCACACACACACGCATACACACACACATCAGATCGCACTCACTCTCACAAACACCTCACACACACCTCACACACACCTCACACACACCTCACACACACCTCACACACACCTCACACACACATCGCATCCACACACTCACAGCATCCGGCGATATTGCTTGCTTCTCGGCCTCGATACTGTGCTGTGAGCTTCCAGGACCTGCCGGAGGATCACATGGCCAGAAGCATGTGGTATGTCCGGATGTTGTGACTGTGAGCGCGTATGTGCGATATCGTCAGTGTCTGTGTGTGTGAGTGTATGCGATCGGTTGTGTGTGTGTGAGTGGATGCGATCGGGTGTGTGTGAGTGGATGCGATCGGGTGTGTGTGAGTGGATGCGATCGGGTGTGTGTGAGTGGATGCGATCGGGTGTGTGAGTGTCGGCAGAGGAGCACGGCGTGCTGGAGGAGGCTGGGAGCAGAGAGGCTGATCATGGGGAAGGCTGGGAACGGGAGGCTGATGCTGAGGGAGGCTGGAAGGACAGAAGCTGATGCTGGGGAGGCTGGAAGGAGAGAGGCTGATGCTGGTGGAGGCTGATGCTTGGGGAGGCTGATGCTGGGGGAGACTGGGAGCGGAAGGCTGATGCTGAGGGAGGCTGGGAGGGGGAGGCTGGGAGGAAGGAGGCTGGGAGGAGAGAGGCTGATGCTGGGGAAGGCTGGGAGGAGAGAGGCTGATGCTGGGGACAGAGAGGAGAGGCTGATGCTGAGAGGAGAGAGGCTGATGCTAGGATGAGAGAGGCTGATGCTAGGATGAGAGAGGCTGATGCTGGGAGGAGAGAGGCTGATGCTGGGAGGAGAGAGGCTGATGCTGGGGGCAGAGAAGCTGATGCTGGGGGCAGAGAGGCTGATGCTGGTGCAGCATGGGGGATGGAGCACGATGGGGGGGTGCGCAGCATCGGGGATGGAGCATGATGGCGGGGTGCGCAGCATCGGGGATGGAGCACGATGGGGAGTTCACAGCATGGGGGATGGAGCACGTTTGGGAGTGCGCAGCATGGCGGGTGGAGCACGTTTGGGAGTGCGCAGCATGGGAGATGGAGCACGATGGGGGGTGCGCAGCATAGGGGATGGAGCACGATAGGGAGTGCGCTGCATGGGGGATGGAGCATGATGGGGAGTGCGGAGTATGGCGGATGGAGCATGTTTGGGAGTGCGCAGCATGGCGGATGGAGCACGTTTGGGAGTGCGCAGCATGGCGGATGGAGCACGTTTGGGAGTGCGCAGCATGGGAGATGGAGCACGATGGGGGGTGCGCAGCATAGGGGATGGAGCACGATGAGGAGTGCGCTGCATGGGGGATGGAGCACGATGGGGAGTGCGCTGCATGGGGGATGGAGCACGTTTGGGAGTGCGCACCTCCCCCCAAAACACACACACACACACACACGCGCGCGCGCACTGCACAACACACCACACACCACACACCACACACACACACACACTGGGAACCACAAACAACTGCCCTACACAGACACCCACACATACAGACAACGCTGCGCACACACAGCACCCAACACACAAACACCGCGGCACACACAAATATACGCACATACCACACAACACACACATTGCACAAAACATACCTCCCCCCAAAACACACCACACACACACAAACCGCGCAACACACACACAACGCTACAGACACACAGCGCTCCACAAACAACGCAACACACGCAACACACATACAACACCGCTCTCACCCCCCGTCACACCCAGACAACACCCACAACATGTACAGCCCCTACACAAACACTTGGTAACTACACACAACAACATCTATCTATATATATATATATATATATATAACAAAAATCATACATGAACTACACAATACGTAAATTCTAGAATACCCGATGCGTAGAATCGGGCCACCTTCTAGTATATATATATATATATATATATACATATAAAAATACATACAGTGTATGCATAAATACACAGTATATATATATATAGTTATAAATATATATATATATGGTATATATATACAGTATTTGTGTGTGTATGGTCATAGTAAATGCAGAGATTATATTAATAACCTACAGTATTTTCCTTCATTGTTGCACACTTTTCCAATTAGACCTGACTAAAGGCTGCTTTACACGCTACAATTTCATAGGCGATCTCGTATTCGATGTGACATGCCCAGGTCGTATCTACGATCTGCAGAGATCATACATAGGTCATCTAGGAGCCGTCACACGTGCATATTCTACACGATGCCACATCGATCAATATCTCGTTAGATCTAGGAGAACGTGTTTACGATGACACCAGCATTTTACTCCCCTTTTCCGGGAATGAAAGAGTCGTAGCTTCGTACATAGTTTACACCCTTGCGTGTGTGAAGTCTCGCCCTACCCACACACATACGTCCTTAATTTCTTGATTTCTGTTCATGTGATCTTTGTGTTTGGACGTCTGACTATAAAAGGCTTCATCTGCAGCAGAGTTGTTGCGCAAATACCAGTGACGCACATGCTTTCTGTGGTCTTGGTTCCTGTGCTGATTTCATTTTTTTGTTGGCGTATTTTAAGGTAATTTTTTTGTTTTTTTTCATTACGCAGTTGGTAACACCAATCATAGTGGTGGGCGTGAGGCATGTAAAGACACGCCCGCGTCGCATATGACGTACATTAGAACAAAGAGGCTCGTCGTTGGTAGGGTGTCAAACGTTACAATATACCGGTTTCGTTCAACAAGACGAACAATATTTAGAAAATGAACGACGTGTGTGCGATCGACGTTTTTGCGAACAATCTGGGTCGCACATAGGTGTCACACGCAACTACGTCACTAAAAACACCTCGTAAGATATATTGTAGCGTGTAAAGCCCGCTTAAGACGATTTAGGCTATGAATGTGCGCTTTCATGCCTGTTTTAGGTTTTAATTGAACTCATACTTAAGCTTTTACTGCAGCTGTTGAACTTGTCTTGGAAGGAGAGCATATGCACACAGCACCTTCAAGCAAACGAATTGTATCAGCAAGTGCTATAATCAATAACGTTGTAATATTCTGTGCTAAATAACAGTATGGCAGCAGAAGTGTGTAAGACAATGATGAATTATTCAGTAGGTCTGCTTGCTGGTACATTGCTCTTTCCATGCTTTAAGCCCTTCTGTGACTGAAACACCTGGCACAGTAATTTCATCTTCATCATTTTACTGAATATTTAAAGAGTACCTTTTGTTAAATTTAAGTGACCTTAAGCTCTCGCTTCTTTGGGTTTTTCATGATTGAAGTTGTAGGAAATTTTTATTTCAGATTTTCAGGCATTAGAAGATGAAGCAGTTCGTATACAATAGTGTTACACTAAGTCGGATATGCATTGTTAGCTACCCATTTCAATATGGGAATGCTTTAATCATTTACAACAGTTCCCTCTTCCTCCAGCATTGTGATTACCATGTAGATGCATAATTCAGTACGTTTAATACAAAATAATAGGATGCCACATGTACTTTTTGCACTATGACTAGAGCATGTTGGTAGAATATTAAGCTTGGCGGATGTTCAGCAAGCAGGCCATTTTGCAAATGATTAGCGGATGCTGTAACTGGGACATTTCGCAAGTGGATGTCAACAATTATAAGACAACGTTACAAATCTTCTGCAGCCAGAAGTGGTGTATGTATATATGGCCATGGAATACATTAGGGCTATATATTTATAATAATGTTACAGTGGATGTTTGCTGAGCTTTTATAAATAATAAATGCATGCTCATGAAATTTAATATTTGAGTGTGTATTGGCTGCGGCTTATTACATGAATGCTTTTATAGAATCCAAGAGAGCTGTCTGGGCTACATATGTTCATGTGAAAATAGATTTTCTTTGCAAACAAACAGAGTTTAAACAATTTTGGAAAAATTTGTGGAGTACACTTAATTTATTGTAGTATGTATTCACAAATTTGGAAATGCTTTTTATTTATAAGCCGTTCATTTTTCCTGCTTATAAAAACTTGGTGCTGGAATAGCAGAACTAATATTTTTACTATTTAAACCTTAAGAATACGTTCCTATTATCAGTTTTAGGCTGGACTCACACGAGCGTATGGCATCGGATGCGACATATGCTAATGACCCCCGGGGCTCAGGCTCTGCTGAGAGCCTGAGCCGAGTGTCATGCAACTGACCGATCCTGCAATCAGGTCACAGCTGCGAAGCTGAGGGCGGGCACTGTAGAGGAGAGGGAGGGGATAATCCTCCCATCTCCTCCATTATCAGCCTGTGCGTGTATTGCACTGCATCGGGATAACATCCAAGTGCAGTCCAATGTATTCACATGAATGGGTGCGAGAAATATGTCTCTCGCAGAAAATCACAGCATGCTGCTACTTTTCTCGCATCCAGAATCTGGATGCGAGAATAGCTGTCCGACTACTGTCCCTCATTAACTAACATTGGTCAGAGTGTAATGGGAGATTTTTTCATGTGAGCGTACCCTTACTTGCGTTTTCGAGGCTACATATTATTGATGTGTCAAACGCTGCAATTTACAATACAATCAAAGTGGATGGGGGTTATAGAAATCTCATGTGCTTTTTTTTTTACTCAACGTTAATTGATCTGCGTGTTTCCAAGACGCGGCTTGTCAATTTATCTTGTGGGGATGCTCAGGTTCCTGTGCGCATTCTCCCCATAGACTAGCATTAGATGTGGAAAATCCACAAGTAAAAGCCATACATTTTTGGTGCATTTACGCAGTGGAAACACATCAAAAACGTATGTAATCCAAATCTATTGATACCAGGACGTTAATAAACAAAACAGTTTTATTTAAAGTCAAAAACATAATAAAAATGCAGCATCAAAAATGCAATGAAAAAAATGCAAGTAAACTAAGGTGCGGAGATGATGCAGAAATTCTGCACCATTAAAAACTCAACTGGTCATGATCGTGGGAACATAGCTGTCATGATATTGGATTGGCTCAGTCACCGCTGAGCCATGGCAGGTTGCTATCTGCTAGGTACAGGTCATGGGAGGGGTTAGTTCCATTCTGCTTCATTCCAGAGGGCAGGCTGCTATGTCTCGGCACTGCATCTCCGGAACATTACCAGTAATAGTTTCTGCTCGGCAGCATGCATGTCTAGCTCTTGTTGGTGTACTTTGATCCGTCCTGTTTCCCAGCTACCCTGTTATGACCTGAGTCCTCTTTGTATAGTTCATCTGTCCCTGTTCCCTGTTTTCCTGATCCTGCCCATAGTCTTCCCAGTCCTTTGTCTTAACCCAGTTCCGACCTGTGACTCTTCCTCCCTGTATGTAACTCTGATCTCCCATCTCTGACCTGTATTATGGCACTTGACATCGGCTCTGGTTCTCCCACTTGTTGTTTTTGTGACCTCTTGGCTTCCACCTGACCGCGATTTACTCACTCCTTTGCTATTGATGAGACCTCCTGTTGCAGATCCGGCTTGTTGACTACTCCTTCGCCCTCTAGTGTGGTTGTCTGCTAACTGCACACTGAAGCTGCATCTCTAGCTATCTCCAGTGCTCCCGTAGAACAGCATGACAATAGCCTTACTAACCTATTTTTCAGCTATTTTGCTTTATACTTTTTGTTTCTGTTCATCTACTTCCCATAATTATATCTTTTGCGTTTTTTTCATGGTCGCAGTGAGAAAAGCATTTATATAAGAACATTTCTATCCGTAACAAGTCAATCGGTGCGCTTTCAAGAGTCCTTTTACACCAGCTGATGCAAACTGTATTGGGAATATACCATTGTTAAATTGTTTATTTTTTCCTCAAGTTAATTTTGCTGCCAACAACACCTGAAACATTCACTCAGCCAATGAACGAATGCTGTTTTTCTCATCCGCTGATCATTCATGTCTACATGGGCCTGTGTTCATTCAGATAATCATCAGCCCAGATAAAATAGCGTTAGTTCTGGTAACCAGCAAATGTCCTATTTCACTCACTGACTACACCACGAGTTCTGCGAGTTAATCAATGTTGCAATTATGGTTGTGAATAAGGGACACAAGAAATATAGGGAGATATAAAGTGTCTCATACATTAAAACTTAAGGTGGTTTATTAGGATTTCTTGTGTTTATAAGTACAGTCCACTGAAATTCAATATTTGTGAATATTAATATTATGTGAAAAAAAATGAGATCCTTGGTGCGATGAAAGCTGTAGAGTGTCACTCACTTTGGATAATACTGGCAGAACACAAATACCAGGTGTCTAATTTTCATTGTCGGAAAAGAAAACATTGGCTGTGGGTTTTGGGTTTTATTGGAGAGAGTGCAGAACAATAGAGATGTGTTAATTTTCTCTAATAGATATAGAAAATAAAATTGCTGCAGATTAAAGAGAATTTCTGGGAGTAAGTTACCGAGGCTGGCACTAGTTTAGAACTAAAAAGATTTGTTCATCCTGTGCTGCTCCAGTGACATCTCTGCACCACTGCTCCGGTCCTTGTTTACACCATGCACCAATGACATTATGACTACTGCACATGTGACGACTGCAGCCAATCTGTGAGCTCAGTGGTTTGTGTCATTGATAGAGCTGCTTGGCTCAAAGCTTGAGGTAAACTGTAGTCATAATGGCACCACTGCAGACTGTAAAAAAATACTCCAAATAAAAAATAGAATCCAGCAAACCATAGGCAGAAAAGTATGTAAAAAAACTTCTTTATTTACCAATGTTTAAAATCTTCACGGTACAGGCTCACACATAGAACAAGATAATATCTCCATCCCGTTGGATGGAGATATAATCTTGTTCTATGTGCGAGCCTGTACCACGAAGATTTTAAACTTTAGTAAATAAAGACTTTTTTATATACTTTTCTGCCTATGGTCCATTGGATTCTATTTTTAGTTATTTGGAGTTCTTCCTTCCCATGCCTGGGAGTCCGGGAGCGGACAAACGTGACATATCCCCTGGACACATAAAGTGGTTAGCTGGATTTTTTTCTGTTCAGATTTGTAAAAAAATACTGGCACAATGGAGGAGAGGTGTTGCTGGAGCCAGAGAATAACATATTAGGTTATTAAGTTAACCTGGTATAAGGCAATAGTCTCAACAAACATATTCACAGAAAACCCCCTTTGAAATCAATGCATATTTATAATTTCAAAAAACCATTGAGTGGGGGGGAAATGGGTGAAGTTTGATCGGCAAGGGATCAATTGCTAAAACTCCCATTAACAACTGAAGGAAATATACAGAATTCTGTGACTTTTCTACTTTATTCAGGTATGCCTATGCTCACATATAATATCTGTATGCCCTGCAAAGGTGAGACATGCAGAGTTAAACACAGCAAATGGCAGAGTGCTCTGTTGAGTGCTCCTCTGTAGTCTCTGAAACAGACGTTCACGAATCAAAATGTTCTCTATGACATTTCAAAAGTTTCTTGACACTAGAGATACACTTAATGGAGATAGAGGCAATATTTAGTTACAGAAACTTCTGACCAGTTGCAAAACACTAGAGATAAGTGAACTTGTACTTGAAAGTTCGGGGGTTCATACTGGACACTGACATTAAAAAAAAATCAGTGTCTGAGTTCAGAGTTTGAGTGCTGTACATATACTATCCACTTAATTGAGCATCAAGGTGCTTGGAATCACTTAGACAAGTGGGAGTGACTCATTGGGGGTAAAAACAACATTTTCAGATGTACTGTGTACAAAAAAACTCTGCCCTCCCTCTCTCTCAGAAATGCACTGTATATGGCTGGCTGTATGTGAGCGGAGCTGAGTTGGCCAACCAGTGACTTCCAATGGGTTCCGGCTCTAGGATCAAGTTTATGTTAAGTCCAAGTCCCAAACTAAACTTTATCTAAAGTCCGGCTGAACCCGGTGAACCCCAAACCTACATGGAGTCATTCATCTCTACAAAACACTAAGCCATGTACCATTTAGAAAGTAACCAATGTAAAAGCACAGCATGTTATTGTTTTAATTTTTACCATAATTCGTAATGTAATTATAACTTAAAGCTGGAATCTCAAGTCTAGTTTTGTATGGCAGCATTTCTAATATAGATTTAATAGATCTTCTCTATAATAAGCTATGGCCAGTTGACTTAGCTTTTTAAGAAGTTAACGGAATGATGAACAAAGTGAAGTTTTTGGAGATGTTACTACTGCTGCTGTAAGCAAAGAAAACAGCTTCAATCTATTGAAAACGAAAATCTTTGTTAGAAGCGTCATTACATTTTAATAGCAAAGTTTGAGAAAGCTAACTGAAAAATCAATGAAGAAATATTAATGTATAAAATGTTCTTTTTACCTCTTTCAGTGAGTACATCTCTACCAGCTTCTCGTAATATTTGGCTGCTCTTATCTGGCGCACAAGCCAGGGAGTTTGCCAAGTGGGATATTAGTAATGAGATGCCCAGTGCAATATGTAATTGTAAAAAAGGAGATTTGTTGGATCAACAAATAAACACAAAAGACTTAACTAGAACACTAGGAGTCTTGTATCATGTATGGAATTATTTAGTAGATAACTGAAATAACTAGGTATTGAAGCTTGGGTAGAAATAAGTTAGCAAAAACACAAATCCACTGGTGAGCCTGTATTCATAAGGAAAATTGTACCTAAATTATAGTCTAAAATTCCGCGTATCTGAAGTGTCAGGTATGATGAAAGAGAAACTTGAGTATAAGGTGGGCTTTACACATTGCGACATCGCTAGCGATAGCACCCGCCCCATCGTACATGCGATATCTGGTGCTTGCTGCCGTAGCGAACATTATCGCTACGGCAGCTTCACACGCACATTCCTGGTCGGCGACATCGCTGTGACCGCCAAACAATCCCTCCTTCAAGGGGGAGGTGCGTTCGGCATCACAGTGTCGTCACCGCGACATCACTAAGCAGCCGGCCATTAGAAGCGGAGGAGCGGAGATGAGCGGGACGTAACATCCCACCCACCTTCTTCCATAGCCGGTGGACGCAGGTAAGGAGATGTTTGTCGTTCCTGCGGTTTCACACACAGCGATGTGTGGTGCTGCAGGAACGGCAAACAACATCGTATCTGCAGCAGTAACGACATTATGGAAATGAACAATGTGACACAGATCAGCGGTTTTTTACGCTTTTGCGCTCGTTCATTGTCGCACCTAGGATTTACACATTGCGATGTCGCTACCGGCGCCGGATGTGCGTCACTAATGACGTGACCCCAATGATATATCGGTAGCGATGTCGCAACGTGTAAAGCCCACATAAGAGTATAAGGTTCAGGATACATAAACCTAATATTAAATGATGTCTATACAAAGTAGAAGAGTAGAAGCTGTTATTTACAGAAGACAAATGTCTATTAGACCTTCATATACCCCAATCAAGTAAATGGATTGTCCTAATGGGATAACCTCATAATGATCAATATTAATACCGTATTTTTTTTTAACTATTTTTTTCTTTTTTATATATCTCTTTATAAAAAATGACAAAGTTAAAGGGTAGGTACAAAGAAAAAAATAAATTTTATTTAAAATCTAGGCAGCTATCTAATATATTTATATTAAAAATTCCCCACCATTCTTTAACCACACTATCTAACTATTGTTCTACTTTTTTTACTTCCTGCCTGATGACAATTTGTTTGATAATTCCATTCCATGCTGGGACACTCAAACGATCTGTCTTCAGAGGGTAGCATCTGTGGTAGCGATCACAGCCTCTGTCCCCTCACTAACTTGGCTTGCACTCATATATATATATATATTAGTGCTCACTTCAGTTATCCTATTCAGTTATATGTAGTTTTTTTTCTGAATGTAAACACAGCTCCGCCCCTTTCGGCCATGTTTTTTCCATCTCCTATATAAGAAAGTCCTTAGTTACCCCTCTCCACCCACAGCAGTTTTTAATTGCAATGAGATGACACACAGTTAGGGTCCCAGAGCTAGGGACCCCAATATAGAGATATACCTTGACGAGGTCTTGGGGCTCAGTTACATTGATCAATGCGATTGCTAAATATCTCCTTTTTCCTAATATTCATGGCAGGTATGCATTTCATTATTTACATGTTCAAATTAGCAAGTAGCATTTTTCATTGTATATTCCAATATTTTTCCATGTGCTTGAGGCATTATACCATTATCTAAGTTTGATGTGCAGTCTTATCCTCCTATAGTATGTAAGTTTTGGCTTGCACTCATATATATATATATATATATATATATATATATTAGTGCTCACTTCAGTTATCCTATTCAGTTATCTGTCCCCTCACTAAGGCTGAGGCCACACGGGTTATGTGCGAGTCCTCGTATGACACTCGGCTCACGCTTGCAGCGGCAGCCGAGTGTCATGCAAGGGTCATGCGACTGTGGTCCGATAGTGCGATCAGACCACAGCTGCAGAGGGGGGGAGAGCGCTGCATAGGGGAGGGTCGGCACTGCGGATTAGAGGGAGGGATATAACTCCCTAATCTCCTCCACTGCCAGCTGATGCGAGAACCGCACTTCTCTTGCGAGAGCAATGCAATGTTTCTCTCGCCCCATAGACTTGTATGGGTGCGAGTGGAACAGGATGGCATTTCACATGCAGCATGCTGCGACTGTTTTTTCGGTCTGATTAGGGCTGATAAAACAATTGCTCATGGGTCTTGCCCCATAGAGTAATATTGGACTGAGTGGAATGTGATTTTTTTATCGTATTCCACTGGCACTGTTTTTCGTGCTGTGTGTCCAAGGCCTAAAATGAAAGTCATCATAACGCTCATTAGAGGGGCTGGTCTGTCCCTCCCTGCTCTGTTTCTCCATGCTCTGCCCCTGTGCTGTCCCTCCATGCTCTGTTATCGGCTGAAATCTGCAATGATCACCCAGTAACACTGGTGTCTATACCCAGTATGCAGGAGACCAATGACGTTACCAGAGCGGACTAGTCTCCTGCATACCGGCCATAGACACCACTGTTACTGGCTGATCATTACAAATTTGAGCAGATAACAGAGTGGGCGCTGTACCTGATGCAAATTGCAAAAATTGCGCTGGGAGGGACAGAAGAAGGAGGAACATAGAGAGATAGACCAGCCCCTGGAATGAGGGTCATGATGACGATTCATTTCAGGGTGGGCAGAGAGAGACTGTAGTCACTGCTACAGATGCTGCCCCTGATGACAGGTCATTTCAATATCCCAGCATGCATTGGGTTTTACAAATGATTCATCATCAGACAGGAAATATGTATATACATAAAATAGAATGTAATTAGAAAATGGTAGGGAATTTTTAATGCAAGCATATTAGAAAGTAGCTTAGATTAAGATAGACAAGGATATAAATGAAACTTACTTTTGTCTTTGGAGTAATCCTCTAACTACCCATCCAACAGAGTTGAAGATGTATCACATTTGTAAGGATGAAGAAGCAGAATTACAAACACTGTGCAATGCAGGCCAATGTAAACTACTCTTCCTAGAGGCATGCCAGAACAGGTTTAATGAAAGAAAGCATGAACTCATTTGATAGCTGCTGGCCCCCAGACCATGCAGTTTCTAGATATGGCAAAAAAAAACCCTTTTTCACCTTGGAAGACATAAGACAGCTTATGGCAATATTCATATATTATTCCGATCAGTGGATGTATGCTAATTTCAGATCTATTCCTATATACATGGTCACCTTGCTTTCCTATGACAACAGTAAATGCTTTTTGCTACAATAAACACTTGAATTATTAATAAACTATACTATTTAATCTGCATATGGAATAAAGTTATGAATTTTTGTGAATAGATGAAAGAATTAATTATTTAAGACGGGATATTCTGTTTTAATAGCCTATAGGTATTTAGAACAATGTACAAAGTCATTTTCTAAGCCTAATTGAGTAACCAAGTATATATAGTTAGACAATTATTTTGTGAGTTCATGTAACTTAATTATAGGTGTATGTCACATAAAATCACAAACTAAAAATTATTTATCTAGCATCAGTTTATTTTGTATCATTTTATAAAAATGGAAATAGAGGAGCTCATGTACTAGTAACATCTGCCCGAGTCAGCTGAATCCATGACCTTACCCCAGGATAACTGGTACTGGTGAAAATAAAGTTCACAGGTCAGATTCTAAAGAAAATTGAATTTTCCAATACAGTTTATCTTTAATGACACATACAAATGAACACTAAAACCAAACCATTTGATTTCCCTGTCTGCTAAACTACTCGATTCAATGATGGAATAACTAGATTTTTGACTGGACCATTAGAAAATTTTAAAAATTTTTGCCATAACATATTATAGACAGTGCCAAAGGCTTATTTTGTGATCATTGGACTCCATAGCAAAATCGCTCTCCACAGAAAATAATACTCTTCAATACACATGTGAAAATATATAGTAAATACATAAAAACATTTCACGCTGTACGGGACGCAACCATATGCACAAAAGATACAAAATCAATGTTCATTCGTATGTATGCCCATGTTATTAATTATTACTGTTTCATGCTGCCATTTTTCAGCACAGCATTTTTCAAAGATAATATCCTTTAAAACATTGGAAGGGGATGATGAAATTAGGACAACTGGTTCAAGAGTCAGGTCCCCAGTGTTTTTTCCTTGCCCACTAGCCTCATAGGTTTTTCAATATGTGTATTTAAGCAAAAAACAGTCAGTCAAATAGAGTGAGTTATGGAGAAAGCGCTAGAAACCAGTCTCTTGGATTAGTCATCTTTGTTGGGTTGTTCCCATCTGACATCATAAAATATGTATTCTCAAATGCTGTGGCATTTCAGAGTAAAATATGCATGACCGCAACAAAGGAGCTGGTCTTTGATGCATGCTGCTTGTGGTTGGGTCAGCATGAAACTGCTGACAGGTTTGCATTAATTGACCTTATTTGCATACATAAGTGTATCTAATATACCAAGACATTCAGGGCACCTTTACAAACATTTGGTATCACTAGTAGAGATGAGTGACACCTGAACTAGAAAGTTTGAGGTTCGCACAGAATACTGTCCGGGATTCGAACCCGAATGCAGTCTTTTAAAAAAGTCTGTGTCCGAGTTTGGGGGCTGATTGTGTGCTAACCACTTGATTGAGCATCGTGGAGCTCAGGTACGCTGGATGCTCAGCTCTAAATGGCTCCTACTGGAAATCAAAACAATGTTTTCAGATGCTGTGTGTAAAAAAAAAACCCCTTCACTCCCATGGCTGGCTGTTTGTGGACAGAGAGCCAAAGTGCCCAATCATTGACTTTCATTATACTAGTAACCAGAGATGAGCAAACCTCAGGTTCACTGTTCGGTGTTCATAGCAAACCCAAACTTTACAAAAAAAACAGAGTTTGGAATCAGAGTTCGGATACTTTATGTATGAATACCACTAGTTTGAGCATCGCTGTACTCTGGTATGCTTGGTGCTCAGCCCAGTGTGAGCCACTTGCAGTGTTTGAATGGCTCGCACAGTTGGAAAAACCCAGCCCACTCGCTCCCCGAAAGTTTTCTGTTTATGGCTGGCTGCTTGTGGATGGAGACCTGAACTGCCCAATTAGTGACTTAAATTGAAGTTCAGGTCAAGTCCGGGTCCCAAACCGAACTTTATCTAAAGTATGGATGAACCAGCCAAACCAAAGTTCATTTCTACTAGTTACTTGAGTTAAGCCCATTAGTTTAGGTCCCTATTGACTTTTATGGAGTTCAGGATCTGGAAACAAATTAAGATACAGTCTGGGCCCCAAAAACAAGCTTTTAACTAAAGTCCGGGCGAACTTGAACATCCACGGGTCGACTCATCTTTAGTCACTAGTCATAGTTATTCCAGCATAATCATGGTGGGTACAATCATAGCTCATGCCCACAGCGGAGGCTCTGTTTGATTGTACATTGAATTTACTTGGGGTTCCAGAACTTCTATTAATAATGAAGTGGGATGAATCTCATGTGACTACCTACTAATCTGCATCTCTCTGCAGTGCCAATGTCATTGATCAGATTAATTGATCATTTATAGTCATAGTGCCACCAACATATAATCAAAAACACACGAGCACAACAGCACATGGGACCTTTTATTGCATCTACTTTATGTTATCATCAGGTTCTCTTATTCACTTCTGGTCTAGTGAGCAGTTCAGATTCAGTAGTAAACACATATTATACGTAGTTAACTCTCTTTTACATTACCAAACAAGAAATCATAGTAAGGACAATACAGATAACAAGGCATCATTTATTGTCACCTATATAAACACAAGTGTGCACAGAAATATAATTAAAGATATTAATATAGGTCTCTGAGTGAGAGTAACATCTCTTAGATGATGTGACTTCCTGTGGAGAGTACTATACAAAGAAGAAGGACTTATTAATTATGAATTTCTTAAAGTAAATATAGTGCTCCATTAAAATAGTGTTCTAGAACATGTGAACAGACGTCTTAACAGATAGCCAAGAGCTGTTTCCATTTAAAGAAACAGTCTGTCAAAAGTTGCATTTGGTTTTGCAAACCACAACACAGTTAATCTGTTTATAGCCTTTTCATAAGCAGCGTCTTATAACTGTATATACACTAATAATTGTATCACTGCTTTAGACATTACTTATAGTTATTATTGATTACACATTTATTTCCTATCATCTTAGTAATAAACGAATCCCCATTTTACTCATTAAATGCTTAAAAATCCTTCCTGGATAAGTATAATAGTGCCTTAAAATGGTTGAGAAGTCAGTGGGTATTAAAGAGAAAAAATCCATAGTATTTATCTCCTTTTGTAGGGTTGTTTTACAAGGGGGATTCCATTGGAGTCATGTAACGTCTTTGCCAGATCTTAATGACTCGTCTTTTCCTGTAGATATATATCCACTGGAGTCTGGAGAATCTTTGCTAAGTTTATTTTCAGTCAAACTATTTCAAGCCGTAAACAATGTAATTTCTATCTTAAAAATATAAAAGCATACAAGCTTTAATATGTTGCCTAGTTTATATAACTAATATTCAAATACCCTATTAAGAATTCGGAGCTAATTGAGGGTTGGCCATTATGAGAGACCCTTAGTTATCTGACTGAGATGAAAATGGCTGCAAAAAATTTCTTTTGAGCTCTGCAGGACACAGTCTTTGAATTGATTTCATAAGGAATGGTGTAATGCTCCATTTTCCCTTGGGAAACGCAGTAGAAGAATGAAACACTTGAAAACTTGCTGCAAATTTCCCATAGATCACAGCTGAGTGATGTTAGCACTGGAACATCAAGGAATCATATTCTTGTCATGGAAGAGAAAAAAGACATTTTGAAAATGGACAACCCTTATAAGATTTCAATATAAGAAATATAATTTCTTCAGAATAATGTATATAGTTTATTTGAAATGTACGCTATGAACTGTATAAGTGCTAACCTTCATTTCAGAGCCATGTTGCTGTTAGGGGTACTTTGCACACTACGACATCGCAAGCTGATGCTTGTGATGCCGTGCGCTATAGTCCCCGCCCCCATCACAGCAGTGATATCTTGTGATAGCTTCCATAGCGAACATTATTACTCACCTGCCCTGCGATGTCGCTCTGGCCAGCAACCCACCTCCTTCCTAAGGGGGCGGGTCATGCGGCATCACAACAGGCGGCCAATAGAAGCAGAGGGGCGGAGATGAGCGGGACGTAAACATCCCGCCCACCTCCATCGTTCCGCATAGCCGCAGGTAAGCTGATGTTCCTTGCTCCTGCGGCTTCTCACACAGTGATGTATGCTGCCGCAGGGGAACGAGGAACAACATCGTACCATCAATGCAGCTACATTATAGAAATGTCAGACACTACACCGATGATACGATTACGACGCTTTTGCGCTCGTTAATCGTATCATAAAGGATTTACACACTACGATATCGACAGCAGTGCCGGATGTGCGTTACTTTCGATTTGACCCCACCGACATCGCAGCTGCGATGTCGTAGTGTGCAAAGTACCCCTTAGTATGGCCAACAGCAACAACCCATGATTGCTACTAAAGTCCTAAAAATTACATAAAGGACTAGGGTGCCTAGAAGATAGAAGTAGAATATATTTAGAAATGAGCAAACCTAAGGTTTGGTTTTCAAACCGAGCACCAAATTTAAAAATCAAGGTTCCGGTTTGTGGATCGGATACTTTAAGTGCAAACAAAACTTGTGCGAGCAAAGCTGTGCTCAGGTATGCTTGGTGCTCAGCACTGTGCAAACCGCCTGCACTGTTTGAAAGGTGCACACTCTGGGTAACAACAGTGTGATCACATGTAGTGTGCAACAAAATAAAAGTTTGAAAATAACCCCACGCTCCTCTGGAAGGGATCTGCTTATGTCTGGCTGTATGTGGGTGGAGACTCAAACTGTCAATCAGTTACTTGATCTGGAGTTCGGGTCAAGCTTGAGCCTGTGGGGCTAGGCTGCTTTGCTGATGGCAAACTGAGCCTCAATGAAAACGCTCTCTCTAAATATATTCTTGGATAAATGTACGGCTCCCTAGTGTTCTGTGAACTGAATGTGGGGTTCAATACATTAGAGTCTGTTTTTATATGTGTTTTCCCAAAATGTAATATTGTTGACAAGGGTTGAGCAAAGAAAAAATAGGTTGAAGTGTTCCAGTGACAACATCAATAGCCATGGCCACTGGATGATAACTCTGCAAGACATCTTCTAATTGCTGGTATCCCTGACACCTATTCTAATTATTAGGCCTGGTGTGATAGTATGGTATCATGATGCTTACTAACAAGCGGGGGTGCTGGGCTCTAATCAATGGCCATGGAGTCCTGACAAGGTCATTGGACCAGGGTTCTGTAAAACCTTTCGCTCAACTCTGTTAATGGCTTATTAATATAGGAGCCAAACCTCTGTACATCACCAATAAGCCCAATGAGGGGATGCAGCTTTCCTGCTTAATTATTGTTGGTACAGGAATAGAGGTTTATTTGTACAGGTTGTTTTTGTCTGTCTAATATTGCAGCTTTGTCTCATTCAAGTGATAGAGTTAGACACTTTGCATTGAATTTTAAACCTTTCACATTATGTCCATTTTCCATTTTTTGTTTTTTTTTTTCCTCACCTCCTTCCAAGAGTCATAACTTTTTATTTTTAAGTCACTATATCAGGATGGGGTAGTGCTATTTGTGGAATGAATCGGACTTTTTAAGTACACCATTCATTCTACCACAAAGCGTACTGGAAAATATGAAAAAAATCCATAAAAAGTGCACTTACACAATTGTATTTGTTTTCCGTTCACTACATGGTTACATTTCCCTGACAATATGTTTATTCAGGTCAGTACGAGTACGTAGATACCAAACATGTAAAGTTCTTTTTTTATTTAAAGCATAACCATCATTTTAATTTTTATTTCATTAATCTATAGTACACATGAAAATAAGCAGCTTTGTAATACATCTTATCAGACAAATCTGCTTCTTTCTTTGCCAAAATTGATCAGTCATTATCAAAATATTCAGTTCTGAGGTAAAAGCTGTATTCAGTGAAAACTTTTCCATTACAGAGATAGGCGATGGCAGATGTTACTGATATGGTTGCAGGGTACTGATGGCCACGTGGAACGAAGCGTCCCTCCTTACCGATGTATATTAAATCCTGCTGTTGGAGATTTACAGTGGCATTGAACAGGTTAACAATCATGAGTGGAGCTCTTCTCTACCCATGGCTGGTATAGGCACATGGCGGCTGAAAAAAAATTAGCTGTTATGTGCGGGTAAAGGTGCGGAATATGTGACTATTCCTCTCTAAGTTGTTAGAAATACTGTCTGCTAAATAAGGGTATTGAACTGATAGATTTATTGATAAGGAATTTAGATTGTGACTAGAGATGAGCGAGTATCGAAATATTCGTATTCCTGAAACTCATAACGAGTACTTTGTAATATTCGTGTATTTGTTCCGAATAGTGAGTGTAATGCAAGTCAATGGGAAATTAAATTAATTTTCTGCTGAACCCAAAAAGATTGTTGTTGTTGGATCCAGCTGAAAATTACTTGCATTTCCCATTGACTTGCATTGTACTCGCTATTCGGAACAAATACACGAGTATTACAAAATACTCTTTACAAGTTTCACAAATACGAATATTTTGGTACTTGCTTATCTCTAATTGTGACCCTCCCAATGAGGGCAATAATAATAATGTCTGTAAAGTACTGTGGAACTTGACAGTGCTATAAAAACAAGAACCTATAACAAGAATAAAAAAGCATTGCCCTTCTTAATGCAGATATCCTTAATAAAGGACTTACAGAAAAGGCATATGGTAGTGCACTCACCTTGGAGGGATACATGACTGACCTGAAGAAGACATCTGTCTGATGTTAAAATGTGTAGACCTTGTTCTTTTCTTAAACTTTTATTAAGATATTACCTTCTTGTTTTTCCACAATCACCTGTCATGATTCTCTGTCCAGAGCATCTCACAGACCTGGATATGCTCTGCGGCACTTACAGATTAGACAGTGTTTTCATTCCTTGGGCAGAGCATCTTGCCTGTAGACATGCTCTAAGGCACCTACAGATTTGGCAGTGTGTCTATTCCTTTGTGCAGAGCATCTTGCCCTTGGAGATGCTCTGCGGTGCCGTCCTTGTTAATGAACTGGCAGCTTGGTTACTATACTGGAGTCCAGGTTGGTTTTGGGAGGTGCTGTTTACTCAGCTGTTCCATCTTTCAGGTTATTGCTCCAGCTTCTTTACGGAGCATGATCCCCCAGAACTCTACCAGTTGTATTCTCTGGCTCTGCTGTGTATTGTCTACTAGTATTCTGATCTTGGTATTCTGACCCTGGACCGTTATTGAACTTCCTCTGCCCGCTCCCTATTTCTGTCATGCATTCCTGTCTTGGACCCCGGACCGTTATTTGAAATCTTTGCTTGCTCCCTTTTACTACTACATGCTCTTCTGGTATTCTGCTCCTCGGATTGTGCCCTGATTACGTCTCTGTTTACTTCTTATGATTATACGTGACCTACTACTACCAGACCCCGGCTCTCCTGATTACCCTTCCATTCATGTGACTCCGTAAGGTAGTGACAAGCGTTACATCACCCATTTTTATTTTGCTACATCAAGAAAACATAAATTAATAAATAAAATTAAAAGCCCTCATATTTCCTTTTCATGGTATTTAAGAGAAATGACCCCATTATTTTATCAATATGATTATTTGAAAACAGTTTTCTTAGTTTGCTTATATACACAAATACATATTAAACGTCTTAACATCATGAGTAAAGAGGAATCTGGGAAGTGGTCTCATTTGTATTAGCAGAAGACGTGCAATTTTCCTGCCTTTTAAGTGACTACTGTAAACTTTCCACATTTCCGAGGATTTAAAAAATGGGCAAACACAACAGAAAATGCTTCGAGACCATCTGTAATCCAATTAAATGCAGAAGCTTACAACATCATTTGAAATTACACAAAGAATCTCAAAAGACCAAATTAAGACCAAGTTAACTCGTTGTTATCATTTGTACAAATGGCTGTTTATTACCACTAAGTGGTTCAAAAGTATAGTAGGCGCGAGAAGACTTGACATGTTTTTATAGCATGTGCAAGGGTCACACTCAGTAATTTATCCTTTTCACTTCATCTAAAATAAAACACCATTAGCCTTTCCACTTAATGACACTTGTATGTCCAATAATTGCTATTAATGGTCAATCTGTGCCACTACAACAGCGATTACATATTAGAAAGTGATTCTTCTTCTGCCCTTATCTCTGCCCCATTTTTATTATTTTTATTTATCTGATTTACATTAAATTCAATTTCTGCAATCACAGTAAGTAGAATTGCACATTTGCTATAAATTGATGCCATGCACAGCCTCGCATAGAGAGAAATGCTGTATTGAGAAAAGGCTTGGAAAACAGATGGCAAGCTCTCCTGATACATTAAGATCATTGCTTAAAATTATAGGTTGTGAAAGTGATATGCATTGGGCAGAATTAAAATGTGGAAAACCTTTTTTTTTCAACTATAAAGGACCAAACTACAAGCGTTGATACATAATGCTTCCAAGTGACTGTCAGCATCTCCAGACTTAGACCTCATCTATATATATATGGAAGATGGGTTGATTGAGATGTATTAGACATCCATTGTCTATGTGTGGCCATCTTAAGAGAATGAATAAATATAGGCACTCTGTTTATAATGTGAAACGTAATCCCCCCACTGATTCCTCCATCTCAGTTCCATTAGTCAGCGACTCTGGGATCATTCATGGTGTCTGACTGTTTTACGGCCTAAGCATTTTTCTGCTTAAAAGGATAATAAATTTTCCCTTTGAAACACTACCAGTCTCCGAGATGGCTCTGGTGGGTAGTTCACCTTCTATGACTGGTGCAGGTTTGAAGTATTTGATGGATTTATATAATGCATACTCTGTATCAAGTTTAGGAGCACAACTGTAAATGAAAAATCCTACAAAATATCATCCGTTTTATGAGGTTTTATTTGAACAGGTTTCTCACACTTTGAATTCAGGAGATGCCACACTGAGCACCATTAATCTCCCGAAATCAACTGTCACATTCAGTTAATCTAATCTTCATGTATCCTTGGCTCACTTGATGGATTACCAAAAGTGTGAGCTCAACCTGGCAAAAGAAGCTTTCGTATCAGCCCTAAGCTTTCTTTGCATCACACTCTTACATGGTGATATACACATTAATACCGGCTATAATTTGCCCATCATGGTTGTTAGAGCAGAAGCAGATCTAATTTACAGTTCTTAATTTACCACCCATGTATGTGACCTTACATAAGCGATCTTGGGAAAAGAGTACAAGACATTCTATCACAATATGGAAGACAATAACACTTTTAGACTGCATTCACATGTTGTGTTCATTTTTATATAGATACAATAAAAGTTCAAATTTTAAAAATCACAATAAAAGGATGTAATTATTCTACAATCAAGATGCCTGCTTGGTACAATTGAACGAAGCCCAACACTAAATTAACAGCCTTCCAGGGCATGATAATCATAGCAGTATAGCCATATACTGACCATATACTGGCAAAGGATGTTATGAGTATGGTGTGATTCCCTAAGAAAGGACGTATTTTGCCACTATATACTGTATTTAATCTATAGACAGGTACCTAAGAGGGCAATAGCTTGACTCCACCATGGCATCTATACATAGCCTACTGTAGGTTCATGGCAAAACTGTAATTTGAATTCAGGGGACGCAATAGCAGAACCAGAGTACAATATAGCAGGACAAGCATCAAAGTGCTGGAAACTATTCCACATATTTTCCCTTAGGCTAAATACACAATTAAAAAAAAAAAACTTCTGATTTTCATCTCCCCAAAAATGATATTTTTTCATCTGTATAATCTGTATGCTCTCCAGATTTATACTTCAATAGTTCAATAGTTAAAAAAAGCAAATAAAGTTTACCATGATAAAGTATTACAATACATCAATAAAAATCAGATATGCGGTTGCTCTGAATGAGATCTGATTTTACTTGCCCACCCATAGACTTGAATAGGTGAGTCTCATCCAAAATATGGATGGAGAAGACAAGTGCGTGCTGCATAATTTCTAACACGGGATAAAAACGGTTATGTGAACAGCTCTTCTGAAAATACAGTTGTGTGAATGTAACATGGTCAGGGGTAGTAGCCGTGGGCAAGGGGTTCAGTTCTGCACTCACCCCGGCATGCTACAGACATGGGGAAAGAGTAGGTAGTGGAGTGGGTGTGGAGGTATCACCTGCGAGTGGTGGTGCTTCTTAGCTACAAGCTGGTTTCTTACTGCCTTGTTCACACTGTGTGGTTATGCATTAAGGATTGCATAACAATTACTTGTAACAAATTTCAAACACTGTTTCACATTGCTTACAATAGAGTTAACACTTGGCTTCTCATCATTGTCATATCAGTACATGTCGGCTCTTCCATTACGGCTGCAGTCAGAGTCCCATCGGTTACCAAGCAGAATGGGAGTTTGGCGCTTTGCTGTCCCCTCGCCATCCGGCCACACAGGTCCATGTGTAATGCTGTGGCTGGGATGCCCTGCACAGCTATGCTACTTTTTTGAGATAACTCCTAGACACTTGTTCCCTCAGTTTCAGTGGCCGTCAGTTGCCACTGCCTGCACTGTTCACAGTTGCCTACTTCATAAGGGGGCAATCTGTGATTCTTCTGTTTACCTCAATGGAGCCTCTATGCTACGTTCCATATTTGGTCACCTTGGTTTCCTCCTGCACAATCTTCTGCCTGTTCCTCTTCACACCGTACTCTCCACACTGCTACACTTGCTTCACTACTACTCTTACTTCTTAGCTAACTAAAGCAGGAAATTCTTCACACTATATCCCCTTCACTGTGGGCCAGGTTCTACTTGGTTAACCCTTCAGTCTTGACATTGTACCTGATGCCTAAGCTTCCCTTTCCAGCTAGGGAGCTCAGGACTGGTGACATCCATTGGTAGCTGGCAACACTGCATCACAGCTACACATATAAGGCATTTTCTTACCATCATACCATTACTATACATATAAATACAGACTTCTAAAACAGTGACATCTTCTGGGGGTTGCAGGTCTCAGTCCACTCTACTGCATGAACGTAGCCTAAAAGGACAAACATTTCTGTGCCTAAGGACTGGTTCAGACAAGGGTACTTTTGGTACAATTACTGAGTGTACCAGTTGGCTTGTGACTGTTCACAACCTACAGAGGTGAGCCTTATTCACATTTGTTACCAGATAAGACTCTATTGCACTTTTTTTCTCCTACAGCTGTTGATCAGTCATGGACCAGGCAAGTGCATATCAATATCGGCAGCTTCTATACCCATCCAATATGTAGATGAGCATGCAGAGCTGCACACTGAGTCAGTCCCTTCTGCAGCTTGTGAATGTGACTGGCCCTATTTTTGTATGACCATGTAACCTTGGCCTGAGGGTATGTGCACACAGACCAAACTGCTGTATATTACAGTACCAGAGAGATGGGTGGTATTTTATAAAATATTAGTGAACAAGCACTGTGCTCAATCTTCAGGTGGTTGCTGCTTGTTTACAACAGCGGGGGTAATTGGGAATAAGCGTTCCTAAGAATACTTGTTCATGAAGAAGGTCCATAAAAGGAGAAAGGAAAAAAAAACGCCTCTCATATGCCTGAAATAAAAGGTGTTATGATAAACTAAGCATGTTATTTATTATACATTGACATATCTGCAATTATACACTACTGTAATTATGTGCAATTATCTATAATATCAAATAATATTCTAGGTAACAATGAGGAAAAGCAAATATTTGAAATAAACATCCATTTACACGTAATACTTCTGAAGGTACATGCATTTCTAAAGCTATTTTTCTTACAAACACGTCCTTGCAGATTCCTGAACCAATGCACCATTTCTTGGCACTTGATTACATGGCCGGAAAGCAGCTTCAGTTGTTACATGCATTTAAATGAGGTCTCGGATGCTCAAAATGCACAGACATTATCACATAAGAAGCACAGCGGACACCTAGAGAGGATGAAATCACGGCAGTGTTTCACATTTGTTTACATGTGTTTTCCTGAATGCTACACTTGTCACATAGTAAACCTGGGATTCTGAATATGCATGATGTTTTATCATTGATTATCTAAACATTCTGTTATTCTACCATCCAGCTATACAATTACTCTCTGCTCTTTGTCTTTTGCTCAACCTGTGTCCAAATTTAATTGGAAAATATATGTTTTATTTTGTATCTACTAACATGTAAAGTCACAAACCTGTCTGATGACTTGGTATTGGTAAATGAAATGGTAAAATTCAGAACCTAGAATTGTATTTACTGCGCAATATTGCAACCAAAACATCGTAAATATTTGTCTTCAGGTGCCATTGCTGAACAACAGCAAGTATACACCGTATGCTGAAGCGGCATGGCCTCTATTATGCTGGGTTCATGGGTTCAAGCAAGGTACTTGTGTAGTGTTTGTCTAGTGCAATATATTGGTTTTACAGAATGACCTTTGTTAGTCCAAGTTCACACGTGGCAATTATGTGATGTTTTTCTGATCTGCTATATTTGTTTTCCTGCCTGATGTTACATATAAAAAACAATAGAGAATTCTACATTTCTTCTTACACACTGAGAAAGTGCATTCTATGTTTGGATTCTTTTGGAGTGAACATCGTCTTTTTTCTAATATAGTACTGATTCCTAGCTGTACAACCATTTTAATGAGAACTTGTGAGCAGGATTTAGCAGTATACAGTTAGGTCCAGAAATATTTGGACAGTGACACAATTTTTGCGAGTTGGGCTCTGCATGCCACCACATTGGATTTGAAATGAAACCTCTACAACAGAATTCAAGTGCAGATTGTAACGTTTAATTTGAAGGTTTGAACAAAAATATCTGATAGAAATTGTAGGAATTGTACACATTTCTTTACAAACACTCCACATTTTAGGAGGTCAAAAGTAATTGGACAAATAAACCAAACCCAAACAAAATATTTGTATTTTCAATATTTTGTTGCGAATCCTTTGGAGGCAATCACTGCCTTAAGTCTGGAACCCATGGACATCACCAAACGCTGGGTTTCCTCCTTCTTATGCTTTGCCAGGCCTTTACAGCTGCAGCCTTCAGGTCTTGCTTGTTTGTGGGTCTTTCCGTCTTAAGTCTGGATTTGAGCAAGTGAAATGCATGCTCAATTGGGTTAAGATCTGGTGATTGACTTGGCCATTGCAGAATGTTCCTTTTTTTTGCACTCATGAATTCCTGGGTAGCTTTGGCTGTATGTTTGGGGTCATTGTCCATCTGTACTATGAAGCGCCGTCCGATCAACTTTGCGGCATTTGGCTGAATCTGGGCTGAAAGTATATCCCGGTACACTTCAGAATTCATCCGGCTACTCTTGTCTGCTGTTATGTCATCAATAAACACAAGTGACCCAGTGCCATTGAAAGCCATGCATGCCCATGCCATCACGTTGCCTCCACCATGTTTTACAGAGGATGTGGTGTGCCTTGGATCATGTGCCGTTCCCTTTCTTCTCCAAACTTTTTTCTTCCCATCATTCTGGTACAGGTTGATCTTTGTCTCATCTGTCCATAGAATACTTTTCCAGAACTGAGCTGGCTTCATGAGGTGTTTTTCAGCAAATTTAACTCTGGCCTGTCTATTTTTGGAATTGATGAATGGTTTGCATCTAGATGTGAACCCTTTGTATTTACTTTCATTGAGTCTTCTCTTTACTGTTGACTTAGAGACAGATACACCTACTTCACTGAGAGTGTTCTGGACTTCAGTTGATGTTGTGAACGGGTTCTTCTTCACCAAAGAAAGTATGCGGCGATCATCCAGCACTGTTGTCATCCGTGGACGCCCAGGCCTTTTTGAGTTCCCAAGCTCACCAGTCAATTCCTTTTTTCTCAGAATGTACCCGACTGTTGATTTTGCTACTCCAAGCATGTCTGCTATCTCTCTGATGGATTTTTTCTTTTTTTTCAGCCTCAGGATGTTCTGCTTCACCTCAATTGAGAGTTCCTTAGACCGCATGTTGTCAGGTCACAGCAACAGCTTCCAAATGCAAAACCACACACCTGTAATCAACCCCAGACCTTTTAACTACTTCATTGATTAGAGGTTAACGAGGGATACGCCTTCAGAGTTAATTGCAGCCCTTAGAGTCCCTTGTCCAATTACTTTTGGTCCCTTGAAAAAGAGGAGGCTATGCATTACAGAGCTATGATTCCTAAACCCTTTCTCCGATTTGGATGTGAAAACTCTCATATTGCAGCTGGGAGTGTGCACTTTCAGCCCATATTATATATATAATTGTATTTCTGAACATGTTTTTGTAAACAGCTAAAATAACAAAACTTGTGTCACTGTCCAAATATTTCTGGACCTAACTGTAAGTAAATGCATAGTAATAATGATGCTGTGATGCTGATTAAATGGATACCTGCGGTGAAGAAATCCGTTCTTTGCTTGCTGAACAATCTTCCTCTAAAGGTACCGTCACACTAAGCAACGCTCCAGCGATCCCATCAGCAACCTGACCTGGCCGAGATCGCTGGAGCGTTGCTACATGGTTGCTGGTGAGCTGTCAAACAGGCAGATCTCACCAGCGACCAGTGACCAGCCCCCAGCCAGCAGCGACGTGTGGAAGCGATGCTGCGCTTGGTAACTAAGGTAAATATCGGGTAAACAAGCACTTGGTTACCCAATATTTACCTTGGTTACCAGCGCACACCGCTTAGTGCTGGCTCCCTGCACTCGTAGCCAGAGTACACATCGGGTTAATAAGCAAACCGCTTTGCTTGTTTACCCGATGTGTACTCTGGCTACAAGTGCAGGGAGCAGGGAGCTGGCACTGACAGCCTGAGAGCGGCGGACGCTAGTAGCCAAGGTAAATATCGGGTAACCAAGCAAAGCGCTTCGCTTAGTTAGCTGATTTTTACCTTGGTTACAGCTTACCGCAGGCTGTCAGAAGCCGGCTCCCTGCTTCCTGCACATTCAGTTTGTTGCTCTCTCGCTGTCACACACAGCAATGTGTGCTTCACAGCGGGAGAGCAACAACTAAAAAATGGTCCAGGACATTCAGCAACAACCAGCGACCGCACAGCAGGGGCCAGGTTGTTGCTGGATGTCACACACAGCGACATCGCTAGCAAGATCGCTGTTGTGTCACAAAAAACGTGACTCAGCAGCGATGTTGCTAGCGATGTCGCTTAGTGAGATGTGGCCTTAAAGCTACATGATGACGTCATCCATGAATTTCTTGTGCATCAGAGCGGGACTTGGGGCTAGATTCTTCTTCTTCTTCTTCTCCTGTCCTCCACCTGCCTCCTCTTTTTCTTCTACAGGTGACTGATTATTCAGTGACCTGCCTCCTTTTTAAAATTCTGTGCTGACATCATGATTAAGCTGGGCAGCGCATGCGTATTGTAATTCTGCAGGCAGTCTGCATCTCTTCAATAAAATGACATCAGATATGGAGCATGCACAGATCAAGATTTTGGCCTAATGAAAAAGTCATTGCGCTGAAATGTTGGTCTGTGCATGCACCGCATCCGGTGTCATTTAACTGAAGACTGCAAATTCACACTGTTCATGCGCTGTCCACTGTAAACAAGGTGGCAGCATGAGATTTTAAAAAGGTGGCAAGTCATTGAAAATCAGTTGACCTGTAGAAGAAACAGAGGAGAAAGGCAGAGAAGAAGACCCTACCCCCCAAGTCCCTCCTCATTACATAGACGTCATAATCATGAAAACTTTAGAGGAAGATTGTTCAGCAACTAAAAATTGGATTTCTTAATGGCAGTCCACGTAGTCAGCATCACAGTGACCATGTATTTACTTTATAGTGTTGCCCACATCTGGAGAGTATATTGGCCGTAAGTGATCTACTTTCTATCAGAAAAACATGGCTGTTTTTTTTAAGGAGAGCTCCACACCTGACTTTGGCTTGTGTCTGGTGTTGTAACTCAGAAAACCCATGGTCAGGAATAACACAGTTCTTAAATAAAAGCACCCAATTTTTTTATTCTTGGACAATAAATTTGTAGATATTTTTGGGCCCTTCTTTATTCTTGGAAGCAAGTAATATTTAGCTAATTATTTTTACTTCCTCGTTAGAGATGAACAGATCAGATAAGATTCAAATATGTCTTTTTGCAAGGATTTTACCTGGAAATTCAATTTGCAGATAAGTTATTCTTTGTGAATTTAATGTCCCCTATTAAGCTCTGGCGTCTCTCAGCATAATTAATATAAGATGTTAAAAATCAAAACATACTTATGGTAAATTCACTGTTCACTGCCCCGGCAGATCTTACTGCTCCCTGACAGATGTCTGGTCCTCTAGTTTTACATCACTTCGCATCTACGGCCCAGTGTTAATTCTGGTCACAAGCAGGACATGGAGTTGACTATGCATGTATTGTGACCCCATAGCCTACAGTAGGATGTCATGGTATTCACTCTAAAGGCTGCTTTACACGTAGTGACATCGCTAGCGATGTTGCTCGTGAAAGCACCCGCCCCCGTCGTTTGTGCGTCACGGGCAAAATCGCTGCCCATGGTGCAAAATATCGCTAGGACGGGTAACACTACTTACCTTACAAACGATGTCGCTATGACCGCCGAACAACCTCCTCTTTAAGGGAGCGGTTCGTTTGGTGTCACAGCGACGTCACCATGCAGGACACCAATAGCAGTGGTGGGGCGGAGAGGAGGCGCTGGTTCGTCACTCCCATCTCGTTGCCGGAGGACGCAGGTACATTGTTGTTCGTCGTTCCTGGGGTGTCACACGTAGCAATGTGTGCTGCCTCAGGAACGACGAACAACCTGCGTCCTGAACGAGCAACAATATTATGGAAATGAACGACGTGTCAATGATCAACGATATGGTGAGTATTTTTGATTGTTAACGGTCGCTCGTACGTGTCACACGCAACGACGTCGCTAACAAGGCCGGGATGTGCGTCACGAATTCCGTGACCCCAACGATATCTCATTAGCGATGTTGTTGCGTGTAAACTGGCCTTAAGCCAAGACTTCTGGCTGCTAGTAGGCCCCGGAGTATAAACAGTGAAATCCAAAGCCTGCACGCAGCCAGAAGCCTCAGCCTAGAGTGAGCAGGGCCAGAAATGTGATGTAAAGGAGGCAAAGGGAAACAGACAGTGGGCACTGGGCACAGAGATGTGGAGGCAGGTGCAGAGGTGAATATGTATTTTTCTCTTTTTAACCTTTTGCTAGCCCTCTACTGAATCTTATTGAATCCACTTCGAGTGAATTACAAAAATCATTATTTTCCAAAATGGGGATTTTTGTAAAATTCAAGTAGAATTAAATTCCACTCAATTAAATTTGCCCATCTCTATTCTTCATTTTAGCAACCAGTGGGGTTTGTAACACCCCGACCTTCATCAACCAAAACATCTCAATGGCATATCAAAAGCTTTCCAGAAGTGCAGTTAGTACTCTTTAATAAACCACTTTCATATATGTTGCAAAACACATGAGGAAGCTATATCCTGTCTGCCATGCTATCTCCCCAGGTGCTAATATCCCTGTCACACATTCATCAACAGAATCAATACAGCTCTGCTATGTCTTTATTTCAGTGCATAATTAAATATGTCTTTGGATACAGAGCTAAGGGTTGTGCAAAAGTAAGCAGACCCTGCTATTCCATTAAAAGAGAAATTTTGCCCAAAGTTGCAAACAAGCCCAAAGTTTATGCAAAAGCAAAACACTATAAATAGGAATAAATGTCTCATATATTTATATCCTGCTCTGTTACCTGTAGCTCTTCAGCTGTTGTGAAACAGAAATGTAAAGATGTGTAAATGCATCTGTTCACACCTGTTTGCTGACTTTCTGGCTGAAGAATTTCCCTTATTTCTTATTATGTCACAATATTTCAACCATAAAGAAAATATAAGCTGGAATGTTAAAAAAAGGCAAAGATTAATTAATAATTTGAATAATTTCATTTTATACTCGTTTCTAAACTCTAAGATGTTATAAGATCTTCAGATGAATCAATGTCCTCCAACACTCCAAAGACATACCGCTAGGGAATTTAGATTGTGAGCCCCAATGGGGACAGTGCTGATGATCTCTGTAAAGCGCTGTAGAATTAATAGCGCTATAACAGATAGTAAAATAAATAAATGATGTCAGAAAACATAATAATCATCCATCTTGTACTTAAACATCAGATTAATTTCATTCTTCCAGTTGATAAGCTGACACCAGAGATGTCTTGTATCTGAAATGGTGAAAAAACCCTACTTTCCAATGCATTTCCAATTCTAAATTGTACACAATTGAAAGTGTTCTTTGATTTACCAGAAATTGAAAGTAATTTAGGGCATACACTTAGGAGTGTACATAAAGTCCACAAAAAAAAAATCACAATGTTCTCCTGTCGTGGTAATGGTTTAAAGGGAACCAGACACCAGGTTTTTCCCATATAAACTGCAGCCACCAGCAGTAAGCTCTTATATATAGCAATCTATAATGCAGTGTATAAGTGCCCAAGCCAATCTGTATAACATAAAAAATATTTTTTATTATACACACCTGCGGGATAGTCTAGTCCAATGGGCGTTGCTGGTCTTGATCCGGCACCTCCTCTATGCTTGTGATCACCGTCCTCTTTCCCTGCTTTGTGTGGGTGATGCGTCCTATGTCATCGACACAGTGTAATTCTTTGCGCTTCAGCAGGGCAGAGGAAAGTACTGTAATGTGCAGGGAAGGTCAATGAATGCCCGCGCATGCACACTTACCGGTGGTGGCCGCAGTTTATATGGGAAAAACCTGGTGACTTTCATAATGACTTTGGAATACCGCGGAACCGGGGTTCCTAAGCTGTCTCTCAAGCTAGGGGACTCTGCACTATCCCAAATATCAAAGTTACTACTTATGGTGGAGAGGCCTTATTTTCCTTCCTGGCCCTGCTCCAGACCAATCCTGATATGATTCCCGCTACCCCTCCCTCCAGACAGGGATGGGACAGGACTGTATTGTAACCTCAGATAATGACAGACAAGGCAAAAAACAAAAATCTGTCACAGCATGCACACACAAAGCTAAAGGCAGCAAGAGGTTCAGAAGGAAAAAGCGAGAAGGAAGCGCAAAACAACAAGAGTAAACTCCACAGCTGCTTCAGGCAATAGGCACAACTAAAGCACAACTAACCAGGGAGTCTGGGACACTATACCTCACAGATCAACACAGAATAAACTATAGCTGGCATGGGTAGAAGGATTACAGCAGCATAAATAGGAAGGGAGCAAACGCGACAGGTCTCCCCACAACATGTGATTAAAGGAGCAAGCAGACTAACAGAGATTAACTATTGCTAGCCTGCCTATGAATTAGCACACATCAGGTTGACGCCCGAGTCTGCCTGTGTTGATCCCAGACACCAGAGAAACCATGTGGCATACTGTCAAAATCTGCAATCTGAATAGAGTCCATTTCCGCCATGACAGTCGGTGAAGTTTGTGCAAAGCTCTGTGTGACAGTGATAGGTTCCCTTTAACCTCTTCTTCCCAAGACTTAACAGTTAATGTCTATTTACACAAACCAATCACTAAATGATCACTGATCAGTTGCTTGCTGATCAGCAGTTGTTTACACCAGCAAACCACTCTTCAGATGTGCGCTGAGCGATCTGTAATAGACCATTCAGTGTGCATAGGTCATCAATGTTCTTGGCAACATCAGTACTGTTTACACAAGACAATGTGCTGCTGAGAATGATGATCATTTGTGAAAAATATAATTTAGCCAAACCAGCATTTTAATCATTTGTCAGATGATCTCAGCAGCCTGTTTAGGTGCTGCACAACTTTTTCTAACCCATTGAAATGAGTCATGCTGTCCATTTAAGATAATTGTCCTCCATCCATAAAATATAGAACAGTCAGTTGCCCATCTGTTAAAAATTATTTGGCAAGGGACACTTGCTTGATGGCACATACTTTATTAGTAAGGTGAGTATAAAACTACATAGTGACATACCGTGCCTACAAGTAGTATTCAACCCCCTGCAGATTTAGCAGGTTTGATAAGATGCAAATAAGTTAGAGCCTGCAAACTTCAAACAAGAGCAGAATTTATTAACAGATGCATAAATCTTACAAACCAACAAGTTATGTTGCTCAGTTAAATTTTAATAAATTTTCAACATAAAAGTGTGGGTCAATTGTTATTCAACCCCCTAGGTTTAATATTTTGTGGAATAACCCTTGTTTGCAATTACAGCTAATAATCGTCTTTTATAAGACCTGATCAGGCCGGCACAGGTCTCTGGAGTTATCTTGGCCCACTCCTCCATGCAGATCTTCTCCAAGTTATCTAGGTTCTTTGGGTGTCTCATGTGGACTTTAATCTTGAGCTCCTTCCACAAGTTTTCAATTGGGTTAAGGTCAGGAGACTGACTAGGCCACTGCAACACCTTGATTTTTTCCCTCTTGAACCAGGCCTTGGTTTTCTTGGCTGTGTGCTTTGGGTCATTGTCTTGTTGGAAGATGAAATGACGACCCATCTTAAGATCCTTGATGGAGGAGTGGAGGTTCTTGGCCAAGATCTCCAGGTAGGCCGTGCTATCCATCTTCCCATGGATGCGGACCAGATGGCCAGGCCCCTTGGTTGAGAAACAGCCCCACAGCATGATGCTGCCACCACCATGCTTGACTGTAGGGATGGTATTCTTGGGGTCGTATGCAGTGCCATCCAGTCTCCAAACGTCACGTGTGTGGTTGGCACCAAAGATCTCGATCTTGGTCTCATCAGACCAGAGAACCTTTAACCAGTCTGTCTCAGAGTCCTCCAAGTGATCATGAGCAAACTGCAGACGAGCCTTGACATGACGCTTTGAAAGTAAAGGTACCTTACGGACTCGTCTGGAACGGAGACCATTGCGGTGGAGTACGTTACTTATGGTATTGACTGAAACCAATGTCCCCACTGCCATGAGATCTTCCCGGAGCTCCTTCCTTGTTGTCCTTGGGTTAGCCTTGACTCTTCGGACAAGCCTGGCCTCGGCACGGGTGGAAACTTTCAAAGGCTGTCCAGGCCGTGGAAGGCTAACAGTAGTTCCATAAGCCTTCCACTTCCGGATGATGCTCCCAACAGTGGAGACAGGTAGGCCCAACTCCTTGGAAAGGGTTTTGTACCCCTTGCCAGCCTTGTGACCCTCCACGATCTTGTCTCTGATGGCCTTGGAATGCTCTTTTGTCTTTCCCATGTTGACCAAGTATGAGTGCTGTTCAGAAGTTTGGGGAGGGTCTTAATTAGTCAGAAAAGGCTGGAAAAAGAGATAATTATTCCAAACATGTGAAGCTCATTGTTCTTTGTGCCTGAAATACTTCTTAATACTTTAGGGGAACCAAACAGAATTCTTGTGGTTTGAGGGGTTGAATAATAAATGACCCTCTGAATAAACTTTTCACAATTTAAAAAAAAAAATAAAAAAAGAAATAACATTCTTTTTTGCTGCAGTGAATTTCACACTTCCAGGCTGATCTACAGTCCAAATGTCACAATGCCAAGTTAATTCCGAATGTGTAAACCAGCTAAATCTGCAGGGGGTTGAATACTACTTGTAGGCACTGTAGTTATATAGGTTGAAAAAAGACCTAGGTCCATCAAGTTCCAATCTTTCTTAGTGAAGGGCAGGAGAAGAGTTGTATATGACCACAGCTATTATTTAGGGATATTTTTGTTATCTTTTTTGTGTGGAATAATTGTTGTTAAGACAGTATATCTGTTAGGTTGAGATGATTGGATCAATTTACTTCTGATTGACTTCAAATCGAATTTCTTGTAATTTGCAAGTTAACAAGAATTCAATGAATTTGCAATTAAATTTGAGAGGATCGCAAACAAAAAAAGTGTTAACATTTCACACACTGCAGCAGCCAGATAGTTGGCTAATACTGTCAGGCAAGCCAACACAAGCTTAGCATAATGCCATGCAGCCATTACATGACCTGATCTTGTGCAGCCAATCAATAGGGACTATCACAGCCACTATAAACTATGGGGGCTAGTAGCACAATTTTAGGATTTTACTTAATAATTGCATTTTTCATATTCTTCAAACTCTGCAAACAAGGAACAAGGACAGTGGTTTAATATCCTAACGTCCAAATCTTGCTTCTGAAGAAAAATTCTAAAACCAAATGTTCTGTGCTAGAGAAGTTCCTGGCTTCCTGGCTTGTGAGATGGGCAAGCCACTTTTTATTTATTTATTTATTTTTTTTTTAAAAAATCCTAATATTTCTTTTGTGTGTTGCAAAATATGTATTTACAGTATATATATATATATATATATATATATATATATATATATTGTTTGCACACTTCCTTGTTATAATAGTTTGTACATACCACCATAAAAAACAGCTGTGGGTTACCACCAGTTGCCATCCATTTTCCTGTAGCCAGGTATGCTGCGGTCACATGCACATTAATAAGACTGTATTTGCATTAAAGAGAACCTGTCACAAGGTTTTTCCCTTATGAACACCACCACCAGTAATCTCTTATATACATTATTCTAGAATACTGTATATAAGATCCCAAGACGCACTGTATAATGTAGAACACACTTTTACAATACTCATCTAAGGGATGATCCGGTCCGATGGGTGCTGCTTTTCTTGAACTGGTGCCTCCTTCATCTTGTGTATTCATCATCCTCCTGCCCAGCCCCATGTGGATGATGCATCCTGCATCATCCACACAGAGGCCGCCATTGTGCTCCTGCATATGCACACTTTGATCTGCAAAGTACTGCAATGCACAGTTGCAAGAAAAGGTCAAAGATCACCCACACATTCAGTTCACAGTGCGCATGTGCAGGGGGGCAACAGTGACCTCTCTGTGAATGATGCAGGATGCGTCATGCACACGGGGCTGGGCAGGAAGACGGTGATGGCACAAGATGGAGGAAGCGCCAGACCGAGAGCAGCAACATCCATCGGACTGGACCGCCCCCTAAGTGAATATATAAGGTGGTTTTTATGTTATACAGATCGGCTTGGGCATTTATATGCAGTATTCTAGAACGCTGTATTTAAGAGCTCACTGGCAGTGGCCGCAGCTCATAAAGGAAAAACCTTGTGACAGGTTCCCATTAAAGAGCTCAACAGGCTTAAATACAGTCCTAGGAGCTCAGAGTCTTAAATATTTCCCATGCAGTATTTAGAATTTATTCACCTCAAAAAAAATTTTAAGAAAAAAACAGCAAAGCTAGAGATTTTGAATTATGAAAGTTCCACTCCTCTCTACTGTTAAGGCCCCGTCACACTAAGCAACATCGCTAGCAACATCGCTGCTAACGAACAACTTTTGTGATGTAACAGCGATGTTGCTAGTGATGTTGCTTAGTGTGACATCCAGCAACAACCTGGCCCCTGCTGTGAGGTCGTTGGTTGTTGCTGAATGTCCTGGGCCATTTTTTAGTTGTTGCTCTCCCGCTGTGCAGCACAGATCGCTGTGTGTGACAGCGAGACAACAACAACTAAATGTGCAGGCAGCAGGAGCCGGCTTCTGCGGACACTGGTAACCACGGTAAACATTGGGTAACCAAGAAGCCCTGTCCTTGGTTACCCGATATTTACCTTCGTTACCAGCCTCCTCCGCTCTCACTGTCAGTGCCGACTCCTGCTTCTTGCACGTGTAGCAGAGTACACATCGGTAATTAACCCGATGTGTACTGTAGCTAGGAGAGCAGGGAGCCAGCGCTAAGCATTGTGCGCTGCTCCCTGCTCTGTGCACATTTAGCTGCAGTACACATCGGGTAATTAACCCGATGTGTGCTGTAACTAGGAGAGCAGGGAGCCAGCGCTAAGCGGTGTGCGCTGCTCCCTGCTCTCTGCACGTGTAGCTGCGTGCGCTGGTAACCAAGGTAAATGTCGGGTTGGTTACCCGATATTTACCTTAGTTACCAAGCGCAGCATCTTCCACGTGCCACTGCTGGCTGGGGGCTGGGACACTGGTTGCTGGTGAGCTCACCAGCAACTCGTGTAGCCACGCTCCAGCGATCCCTGCCAGGTCAGGTTGCTGGTGGGATCGCTGGAGCGTCACAGTGTGACATCTCACCAGCAACCTCCTAGCAACTTACCAGCGATCCCTATCACTTTGGATCGTTGTTGGGATCGCTGGTAAGTTGTTTAGTGTGACTGGGCCTTTAGGTTATGACAAATTCACAGTGGTAATATCTGAAGCAGGTAACAGTGGCAGGCACTTGCATGAGACTTTGCAAAACTTATCCACATGCTGCAGAATTTCATCAGATGATGCAGAATTCACACACATGTAGAGTTCTAAAAATGACTTTCTGTTGGGGATTTTCACCCTGGATTTTATTTTAATGTAGAAGGGTTGAAATCTATAGCCATTAAAATCCAAAAGTAATTGGCAATCTGCTGTAGGTAGTGGTGCATGGGGAAAGTAGATAATATAAAGTCTAGCAATCCCTGCACTCATGTAGATTTTTATCCTCGATTCTTTCATTGTCAAAACTGGATGTGTTTCAACCCATGCAGTCTGCATCAAAATATAGAGCAGGTTTGCTCTGAGTATTTGGACCTTGGGAAAAATATCTATCTTGTGGACCTCCTCTAAAGAAGTTATCTACTACCTTAACTCATTTCATTTTTTATTCATTAATTATGCTATTATGTGCCACTAAATGCATAAATACTTTTATAGTGATCTATACTTTTTATCATGCAGATAGCATCATTTGGTGCCTGTCAGCTGCAGCTCTGATGTTTATGTCCATCTCTTCCTCTCCCCAGGCTTACTGTGTTCTATTACTACAAGTTCCATCATGCATTTCAGTAGCCTGTTTGACAGCACTTAGCATGCCCTTTACATTCTCCACCCTGTCCTGCTGAAGATATTGGGAGATAGTAAGGCAATGCCACTGTGTTTGTTATGCACATTTAGGGGCTTTTGAGCTGTTCACATTGGTAATTGGATTACTTAACCCTTTGCTTTTGAAATCCAGATCGCAGCACTTCCACAGCAAAGGTGTTGGCCCCTGCTGTTACTGCTGAATGAAACTGTCAGCTTAGTTTGTGTGAAGCAGTGAGGCAGATTAATTGTGTCTTCAGGACTCATGTTCATTCACTCCAAAAACATCCACACTCACCATCAGGAGCACAGAGACAACTTCTGTGACAGAAAGTGAAGTATCAGACATAACAAAAGAGGAAGAAGAATCTGCATCCAGTACTATGTGATCCCTACTGAGATTGTCTCATAGAACCAATACATGTAATACAAGTATATTACAAAATGTGTTGTTTTGAAGACCTATGATATATAGCAAGGGGGTGAAAAAGTAGTGGAAAACCCCTTTAATATAGTCCATGTAAATATGACTTTTATGAGGGCATTATAATTACGTTGATGTCTTTTTCTGAGGTTTGACGTTCAGAGTTCAGATTTGGAAACGGACTTAAAATAACAAAGTTTGGCTTCCGAGGTCGAGTGAGTTACGAGTGCAAATCACTGAAGTGAGCAGCGCTGTGCTTGGGTATGAGTGATGCTCAGCCCTGTGCGAACCGCTTGCAGTATATGAACGGCTCGCACTTGGGGTAAAATCAGCGTGATCAGATGTAGTGTGCACATGCAAAACAAAAGAAAAACACTGCCCACCGTCCCCTAGAAGTGTTCTGCTTATGGCTGACAGCATGTGGGTGGAGCCATGAACTGCCCAATTACAGACTTCCATTGAGGTTCAGATCAAGTTGGGGTTACAAACTGAACTTTTTTAAGGTTTGACTATAACTGGCAAACCAAACATCCAAATGTTCACTCATCTCTACTGGCAAGCATTTATGGGTACACTGTAGCTAAGATCAATGTGCGGCTCTTGGACTGCTATGAGGATCTGGAAGCTGTCACTATTATGGAGGCCACTGTAGATATGAATGTTTTGGGGGGGCACTGATGGGGCTACTGTTATAGAGATCCTGTCACTGTTATATACAGTTGCTAAAAATGCTGTGTAGGATCCTGTGTCTGTCACTGTCATGTGACATTGAGCAATCATGTTTGAGGGCACTGAGCTGGCTCCTATTATAAAAAACATGAAGTATTCATTTGTATGGTAGAGCTCTGGATTCCCATGTTTCGGAGGGCCTGTGTTTTGGGAGGTTCTGACCTTTTACTCCAATTATTATCTTGTAATAATTTCTTTATGCTTTAGCACTGTAGAGAATTTCCAGAAAAAATATTGTCAATTTTTGACTGCCCTGCTAAAAATAAAATGTCTGGTAGAAATAATCTGAAAAGAACATTCTTCTTATAAATCAATATTTAGAATTTATTTTTTTAATTGTTTAGACAACTAGGAAATGATATGCATGGCAGCTTTCTGTTGGCATACTAAATGGGAAATATTAGGAGAAAAAAAATCCTGGAATGGTGCCTCAGTTTGGCTCAAGGTAGAGCTCGGGGGAATTATTGCTCAGTGCTCCTTTTCATATCATGAGCACAGTACAAAGATACAAGTAGTAGGCTTAATTTGCACAACAAAGCCCTTCTGTCTTCAAGTGAATGTAAGATATCAAGAGCTAACACTGACATATCATCTTACAGATTCATTAAATTAATGTAATTACTGCAACTTAGCAGACCACTTGATTTAATGATCCGATTTAAAGGAGGATGCCAGAAGATTGTAGAAAATGTATATTGCACCAACATACACAACATATGACATGTATTAAATGGAAGCCTTCAGGGATTAAGTAATGCATTTGCTTTTGTATACAGTGATTACTGGAGCTGCACACTCTGCAAATCAACGCGACCATACCCATTTGTTGTAAGCTATTAAAAGTCAAACTTTCCAGCACTAGCTAATCACACGATGAAAAATAATGCCTTGTCACTAATGCATTCCTTAATGTCCTCCATGACTGATGTGATCAGAATATTTGATTTTGACACAAGTTAGTTCATTAAACAGGATTTGGGCAGAGAAAACAGACACACGTTTTTATCTAATTTTTTAGTTTTTGCAAAGTGTTTGCCGCTTTTCAGAGTTATGCAGTTTCCTGTCATTTTCTGACACTTCTCACCTTGAAAATTGCTTTTTTTGACAGCCCCAGCATAATATTCTATGCGCAACCTCTACTGACACACCTGTCCTGATCAAACAGGTGTCAGCCAGGGTGTTGTCAAGTCAAGTAAATTGGAGTTGTGTAAGTGTCATGAATCAGCAGAGAGCTAAAATAAGCAACAAAAAAGAGCATCATTTTCAATGTGTTCCAATTTATTTTACCGTAGATTCTTCAATCTCTTTTTTTTTGCTGCTGTAGGGATTATGGTGTCCAGGTTGCAGGATATACTTTAATTAATATATGGAATTCATTATTTTATGGCATTTGACATGGGTATTGTTTCAGTGACATTTACTACTTTTATGTCAGATTTAATTTTTTGGCAGTGTATTACCATATTCTTTTAGGTTTTCCTCTAAATCTATAGCTTAAGACTAGAGATGGGTGAATAGTAACTATTCATGTTCGGATTATTCGTAAGACCCTTAGACCCACTAAAATTTCTCATACTGCCAGATCAGATCCCATACTTTGCACTGACGACTGGCAATCACCCCGAAATACCATGTCTGCAAATTAGGATTTTGATCTGGCATAAATCCTTAGTCATATGAAAAGGCTAGTTAAAGGGCCACTTTTTACTTTTAGGATTGCTACTTCAAATAGGTAGTGCTAGAGTTCGTCTCCTTCCTCCCTGGAGAGACAATTTTATTTCATAAAAAATCCCAAAGTACTATTCCGGTATTCGTCACAAATAACGAACCTAATTCAAGTCAATGGAGAACGTGTGCATTTCCTTGTCGTGCCAAATACTTGAATAGTACTTGCGAAAAAAAGATAATTATCCAGCTCACCATCTTTCATAGGAAGCCATCATATTAGGACAGTGCAAAGAAACATAGAAATCGGCCAAATTCACAAAGAGTACAAAGGAATATCCAGCAACAACATCCAGCAGATCCTAAAAATCCAAAATTTATTTAGTCCATTTAAAAATCCATGTTAAAAAAGACAGACAGGGACACGTTTCGGACATAGGTCACTTGTTGTTAACTTATTTTACACCAGGAAATCTTCATAAAGCTGTGGTGTTCTATCGTTACAAAGTTTTCTAGTACTTTGATTGCCTAATGATGTTTTGCTGTAAAAGAGTATTAAGACCCTTACTAAAACTGATATACCATTCTTAAACAGAAGTATTCTGGATGTGCAAATGGACATACACCTCTTTATGAATTTTTGGCTGTCAATGTGCAAAAAGAGAGATCTACGCTAGTCATGATCTGTTATACATTATAGTAAATATGTAAAGCCACAATTGCTCACTTTTCCAAAAAAATGTCCACACAGAAATACATACATACAAATCCCCCTCTATAAGGTATAGCAACATCTCAAAGGAAATGTGATAGATGATTCATGCTGCCCAATCCATAGGCAATATGTATCAGGTGCTGGCTACATGATATGATTTCAGCTATATATATATATATATATATATATATATATATATATATTTATTTAACTCTGCAGTGTATCAGAGAAGAATATAGTTTTATAGCCGCCAGAGATATAGTCAAACAGGAGACTATCGGCAACGTCTTCCCACCCACTGCTTTGGATTGACAGTTCTCTCCCTGAGTGAATGTATATAGAGAGAGCATCAATCATTTGCAGCAAGTGGGGAGAAGCTGTGGGGACCCTGTGAAAACTCAGCAGCAATCTGGGCACTTCTGTGGAACTTACCTATTCTTAGTTATACCAGACATGCTATTCCGTTGTTCAGTAAGTCAAGGGACATGAGCCATTGTTTCATGTGAGACTGTCCGGTGCCCCCTTTTGTATGCTAATTTGTGGAATGCCTGCTGCTTAGGGATTGCATCAGCCACCAGCAGTGTACAGGTTTGCATCATTTGGAGGACAGTTGTGCAGTCTAATTGAACTAGCGAACAATAAAGTAATAGCCATGTTAATCTTCCCCACATCTTGTGGGACACAACGCCCTGAAATGGGAGCTAAGGGATGTAAAAGAAGCCTGCTCCTGTCACAAGTGTGATTCTACAGGTCTTCAGTCTAGTGACTTTGTTTCAGCTGCTGAATTACAAAAATTCTCTGCTGCCAAACACTGGGCCTTTGAATTTCCTAGGAGAACCCAGGCTTGGACAATCCAATCATCTGGACACATACTTTGCTATGCTCAGTCAGTTAACTAAGCTTACCGCTATCTATTCTCAGTGGGTACCCACTAAAAGCGGAGAGCTGCTGGCTGGGATAGTGGCAGTGGATGCTCCAAAGTCACAATGCTTCAAATGCCTGACAAATCAGTGGAAAGGTGAGACTCTGTCACTTGCACCATCTTGTGTCCTTTCTGGGAATGTACCATATGCTGTTGACGATTGGTGACTCAATAAAGTCTTATCAAAGCTTAGTACCATCTCCTTGTGTTGCACCCACGGGGAAGGAGTAAAGGTGTTCAGTGAGATTAGCCCTGGCACATGCTGTCCATTTAACGACAACCAGGCCAGTGGGCAAGAGCACCCACTGACTCTCGTGTTCTCCATGAACCCACCTATCCAACTAGTCTCCTGTGCCGGTTTGTATTCAGTGGCTATAAAACTGCGTCACAGTGTTTCAGTGTTAAACATGTAAGGCTGAAATTATACAGCCAGCATCTGATACATGCTGCCTGTGGATTGAGCAGCGTGTATCAGTTGTCAGGTTTCCTTTAATTAATTGTCCATGCAGTGTAATTATCACATTAATACACAGACTAGTCCAGCTAATTAGCACATTAACATCCATTGCAGGTTTCAGGTTTTTAGACTATATGTTGTCAGTCTGTTAAAGAAAATCATATATCCATGTATGAATGAGTGATGTGGGTATTTGAATTAAAGTAAAGGTAACATGCTTGATGAGAGTTTCCATGTCGCAACATACTACACATACAGTAATATTGTGAAAGATAAGTGAACTGAAAAGAAGGTCATATAAATATATTACAAAGCTACTAGATTTCATATTCACTGAATATATAGCCAATATCAATTAGTGAAAGATTGGCCTCGCTTTAAATACTGCAAAAATGGCTAATGAGGTAATGAAAAGCTGGTGTATTCTATGTTTCTCTGATGTGAGACACACTTACTGGAAGTCTGAAGGTTGTATATCTCGTTAGGGAAAATTTACATTAACAAGGGCAGCTACACATTGAAAAAGTGGATAGCAGTTTATATTAAAGGAGAGGTAAGGCAGAACATAGAGTCCAATTTGGTTTTACAGGATATTCTCTTAAGTGATCCTGTCAGTTCATTTGTGCTGTCCGTCTTTCAGGTACCGGTTAGTACATTATAAAGGAGCAGTAGTTTAAAGAAGAATAGTTGCCGAATAGTTGCTATTCGGCAACTATTCGGGTTTCCCATAGACTTACATTGTGCATCGAATATTCACAAATAGTCGAATAGCGGCGACCTATTTGACGAATATGGGCGTAGCTGAATATTTGAGGTATTCGATCATCCCTATTCACATCCCAATGCTCTGACTGGCCAGTGGCTCTCCTGACCCTAGCGTGAGCGTGTCAGTTTGTATTCCTTTGTAGTTGTCACTCTCAGGTCAGGAGAGCCACCGGCCAGCCTGGACATTGCGATGGGATTCTTAAGAGACATACGGATATCTGACTATGCCCTCTCATTATCAGAAGTACCTTTCTTAGGTCCTGTGCACACTGCATTTTTTGCCATGGATTAGCTGCGGTTTTTGTTGCAGAAAAGGTGCAGTTTTTGCTCATAACCTTCCTGCAGTCCTTCCCAGCAAAATCTATGGGAAATCCAAAATGCTGTGCGCACACTGCGTTTTTTTCCCTATGGGTTTTGCTGCAGAATTTCTGCAGCAAAAATGAAGTAGCATGTCACTTCTTTTCCGCAGGAACCTGTATTTTTGCCATAGATAATGGTTAAAAACTGCAGGGACCAACCCGCAGAAAAAATGCACAAAACCACAACAAACCGCTGTAAAACCGCACGCAGATTTCGGGTGTGTTTTTGGTTTGTTTTTTGCCTCAAGTGCAGAATTCTGCCAGAGTGTGCGGATTTTTGTTAAGAAAATCAAATTTCCCACTGTGCACAGACCCTTAGGCTATGTGCCCACGGGGAAAGTGTCCTGCGGTTATATCCGCAGGACATTCCACAGGAGCTCCCAGAAATCCGCAGCACAACTTCTGTCTGTTTACTTGCTGCGGATGTGCTGCGGAATGTCCTGTGGATATGCTGCGGGCATTCTGCATTGAGGATACAGTACCATGGCTTCGGCACTGCATCCTCAATGCAGAACAAGTGCTGGAATGATCGGGGAGTTCATACTTACCTCCATCACGCAGCACTTCACTTTCCGGCCATGTCTGTCAGCGTCTGGCCGTCTACACTGTGCAGGAGAAGGTGGGCGGCCCTGAACTAGCTCTAGCTGTCACATGACCGGAGCTCGTGCAGGCCCCGCCCACCTCCTCCTTCCTGTTCCTAGCTCCACTGCCGTCCTCTGCACAGGAGGAAAGTGACTCCGGTGTCGGCTGTCAAGGCAGGTAAGTATGGGACCAAGGCGGATAACTATGATGATTGTCACATAAAAAGGTAAACGTCTGCAATATCAGAAGAAGACGAAAAGCTCACAAAGCATCATTCGAACTATATATGAATTATGCTTTAGCAAACAAATGTTTTCCATTGCCCTGATAATTCCAAGTTTCCAAGGTTGGAAATGGCTACAACGCTTTTATACAGGTTGCAGAATACAGAAGTAACTGGCTTTTCAGTAATTATTTAGAGTAGGCAGAAATTTACTATTAATAATGCACAAGCTTTTGTAATGAATACATAACTGAAGACAGCAGAACTTACAAATCATAAGCACCTATATCTCAGTGTATCTGTTATGACACCGATATTATGGTATTTCAATGTGCCCACTCACATAATGGTAAGATTTCATAGCTCAGCGGTGCCCTACCACCGGCTGGCCATTTTCTACTTTACACCTGACATATACAGTGTAGCATAAATTTTCCACTTCTTAAATACTGTACTTTTATATAGTAAATACTTTTTTATTATTGTTTTACGATATTTATTAGTCCCACAAGGAGGATTAAAGATACAATCACATACATAATATATTGTGTCACTTGTGACGGGTCATGCCTGTTTGTTAGCCTATTTTTTCCTGCTTCTAGTAATTGTTGAAACCTTCCTGTTAAGGTAAATCAGATTTTTTAAAAAGATTGCCCGAATATGGTCTCTATGAAAAATGAATGAATAAAAAAAATATTTAAAAAGTCACTGGTATTTGGTACAAAGAACTCTACAAGCTTGGTGGCTGTGAGAGAATAATCATGTGAAGTGCACAGCTATTGTGAGGTCGATTGCCATCTGTTAAGGGCGCTTTACACGCTACAATAAATCTTACGATGTGTCGGCGGGGTCACGTTGCACGTAACGCACATCCGGCATCGTAAGTATGATTGTAGCGTGTAAAACCTCCGTGCAATTGCGATTGAACTAAAATCAGTTCATCGCATGCACGTTGTTGATTTCTCAAAGATTGAACGTGCGGTTGTGCAATGTTCCCGAGGCAGCACACATCGCAGTGTGTGACACCCCGGGAACATTGAACGACAGCTTACCTCCGTCTGCGGCTCCCGCCGACAATGCGGAAGGAAGGAGGTGGGCGGGATGGTTACGTCCTGCTCATCTCCGCCTTTCCGCTTCTATTGGCCGGCTGCCGCGTGACGTTGCTGTGACGCCGAATGTCTCTCCCACTCCAGGAAGTGGATGTTCGCCGCCCACAGCGAGGTCGTATGGATGGGTAAATATGTGTGACAGCTTTTAATCGATTGTGCGGCACGGTCAAAAAATTGAATGTGCCACACATACGATGGGGGCGGGTCACATCGCATATGATATTGTATGCAAAAGTGAAAGGTGTAAAGCAGACTTTAGAGAGGATCCAACAGCAATCCATTGGCAAAAATGAAGTGCATGCACCCCTTTTTTGTTCAATTTTAAAAAACTGATTTCGACTGGATCCGGTTTTTTTAGAATCGAAGTCTATGAAAATGGATCTGTTAAATAACCATCTGTTTTCTTCACTTTTAAACTGATCTAGTAAAAACAAATCTTTTCAAATGAACAGATAAACGGATGACTATCTAACTGATTGGTTTTTCCATAGACTTCAATGTTAAAAAAATGGATCCAGCTGAAATCAGTTTTTTAAAAAGGATAAAAAAGTTGTGTCTGCGCAAATTTTTGGAAAAATGGATTGCTGCTGGATCCATTTTAATAGATTATTACCGGACATGGAAATTAGCCTAATAGACTTTCTTAGCTTGATATCAGGCATATTCTACATGTCCCTTCCCAATTATGGCTCTTTGAAGGTATATAATAGAATCCATAACTATTTGCTAGATGTCATTACAATTCATATAATTTTTAACGGTGTCAACCTATATAGATAATCATAACGTGTGCCACATATATCAAATTGGCTCATGCACCTTGATAAATTTGTTGCGCAGGATTGCAGTTTAGATCACTCACTTTTTTCACGTCTAGATACTCTATTTTTCATTCGTCCACATTCTCTTACCGAGAGTGACAAAAATCTTACCACAAACCAATAAATGAAAGTCAGGGCATGTAAGGTCCTTATCACGTCATGTTATAGACACATGTTCATATGGCTATGCTTTTGAATCTGACAGACACCCCTAGAGACCAGGCACAGTACAAAGTGACTCCATCTGCCTCGTTATAGTGAGGGCTCAGTCAGGGCTGCATCTGGGGCATGTCCGAATTCTTTTTTAAGGCTAAGGCAACATGGGGATTACGGCGATCCCCTCGCATGACACTCGGCTCACGCTGGCAGTACAGCAGAGCCGAGTGTCATGCGAGTGTCCCTGCGACTGAGGTCTGACCGTGCCAGCGGACCACAGTCGCGAGGGGCGGGCCGGCACTGAGGAGGTGAGAGAGGGATTTATCTCCCTCTCTCCTCCGTAGCCGGCTATTGCCATTCTCGCTCTGCACTCGCATTACACCGGTGTACCGCGAGTGCTGTGCGATTTTTCTCTCGCCCCATACACTTGAATGGGAGCGAGAGAAAGAGTATTGCATTACAATCGCAGCATGCTGCGATTGTTTTCTCGGTCCGATTAGAGCTGAGAAAATAATCGCTCATGTGTGCTGACACATAGGTTAATATTGGTCGGAGTGGAATGCGATTTTTTATCGCACTCCACTCGCATCGATTTACATGCCGTGTGGCTTAGGCCTAAGTGTTCATTTTGAACACCCAGTGGAGTCACCATTATGTGGCCTGAATGTGATGGGAACAAGGCCTAGGATTGTTTCAATTCCTGGTAATTAAAACTCCGTTACACGCAACGACGTATCTAACGATATATCGCCGGGGTCACGGATTCCGTGACACACATCGTTAGCGACGTCATTGCGTGTGACACCAACGAGCAGCCGTTAACGATGGAAAATACTCACCAAATCGTCCATCGTTGACACGTCGTTCATTTTAAAAAAATCATTGGTTTTAAAGGATGCAGGTTGTTCGTCGTTCCCGTGGCAGCACACATCGCTATGTGTGACACCCCGGGAACGATGAACTACAGCATGCCTGCGTCCTCAACGAGCACCAAGGTGGGAGTGACGGAGATGTGGCTGCTCTCCGCCCCTCTGCTTCTATTGGCGGCCCGCTCTGTGACGTCGCTGTGACGCCGAACAAACCTCCGCCTTTCAGGGGAGGTTTTTCACTGCCCACAGCGACGTCATTAGGGAGGGCTGTACGTGTGACACGGACAAGTGAGATTGTGCGCCACAGGCAGCAATTTGCCCGTGACGCACAAACGACGGGGGCGAGTGCCATCGCTAGCAATATTGCTAGTGATGTTGCTCTGTGTAAAGCCCCCTTTAAGCCACAATTCTGATGCACGTAGCTTAATAAATCAGCCCAATTTTTTGTAAGACTCCACAGCATATAAATTCTAAACTTTCTGCCAACATATTTTGGTAGAGGTCAAATTAAGCCCTGTGCTCTAAAATTATAGGGCTTGGTCGTATGAGGCCAGCATGCTCAGACATACACACGCACATATGTACATTACTATTATGTGTATTTACATTAGGTTATCCTCTGATTCACCAAATGTGAATGCATGCTGAAACTACTGTATATCTACGGCAATTCCAAAATATAATTTATTATTAAATTTTTTTTTTTGTCTGCCTCAATTGTGAGAAGTTCAGATTGTCAAAAATATAGTCATTATTGTGAATAGACTGTATGGAAACCAAGGAAAAGTTGAACTTCTTTTTACTTCTTTTCTTTACTCCGGCTGTATATATAATTCCTCAATAAAGAATCTTTCGCCCACAGGTGAACCCATATTTTAATGAATCATTATAAATTGTAAATAATAGCATTGTCAAGGATCCTGCACAATGGAAATATTTTAGGGTTGTAGAAATCCCTTGAAATATTGGATTTATTAATCTTAAATGACACACAGGACTTGCAGGTTCAAAAATAACAGAGCAAGATTCTATAATAGAACCACAACACAACTGAAAAAACACAGTTTCAGTGCAATTCTATCCTGTTAATTAAAGGGAAAATGGATTTTTTATGAATATTTAAAAAATCATTCCTGAGTTCCTGAAATTTCAAAAATAAATGAAATACATTAGGTAAAGGAAAAGGTAGCATTTTGGCACTCACGCAGTCTTCATGCCCTAGGCTAAAATCAAGACCTATATTCCATTCCCCAGCACAGAGAAAAATTACCAAGATTTCCTTTTCCTATTGACAAGTGAGGAAATGCACATAAAATATAAATAACACCTTCCTCATGGTTTTCCTTGCCTAATAAAAACTTGGGCTGCAATTTCATTTGTGCAAAGTTATCTATTTGTCTGGCGAATCGTTCCAAGTTGTATGCCTAATTTAATGTCCTTGGAAATGTCCCTAGAAAATCAATATGCATTTCTTTGTTGTGGGATTGTAGATAAAATCTTTAATACATGTGGCAGAAAGTATGAGTTTCCACATCACTATAAGGCTATTTTGAAATCAGTGGTTTAGACTCTGTGCCATAGTTTGTATAGTAAGTTGCCTACCATGTGATGTGTAATTGGACCTTCAAGCTATCCCGACTGATTATGTTGGGCTGAGGCAAATACTTTTTTTTTTTACTAAAGATATGTCATTGCCCTATTGTATTCACATGAACATGTGGCTGACAGATATCCTACTGGTACTCTATGTAGACATGTAACTAGTGAGAAGCAAATAGTAACTATTCGGGTTCATCTTATTCGCAATTAATCCAAATGTACTATTCCGGTATTTATCATGAATAACATAACTAATGCAAGTCAACGGGAAACCTGTCAATTTTTCTTGAAGATTTCCCAGAAAAATGGGTTGGTTCCCCATTGACTTGCATTAGGTTCGTTATTTGTGACAAATACCGGAGTGGTAATTTGGGATTTGTTATGAATAATCCGAACTGGAACAGTTAGTATTCGCTCATCACTACTTGTAATCTCTGAAGCTTCTCTCAAGCTAAGGCTAAAGGCCACGTCTCACTAAGCAACATCGTTAGCAACATCGCTGCTGAGGCACGACTTTTGTGACGTAGCAGCTATGTTGCTAGCGATGTTGCTGTGTGTGACATCCAGCAACAACCTGGCCCCTGCTGTGAGGTCGCTGGTTGTTGCTGAATGTCCTGGACCATTTTTTAGTTGTTGCTCTCCCGCTGTGAAGCACACATCGCTGTGTGTGACAGCGAGAGAGCAACAACTGAATGTGCAGGGAGCAGGAGCCGGCTTCTGCGGACGCTGGTAACCAATGTAAATATCGGGTAACCAAGAAGCCCTTTCCTTGGTTACCCGATATTTACCTTCGTTACCAGCATCCGCCGCTCTCACGCTGCCAGTGCCGGCTCCCTACACACATAGCCGGGTAATTAACCCGATGTGTACTCTGGCTAGGAGTGCAGGGAGCCAGCGCTAAGCGGTGTGCGAATATTGGGTTGGTTACACGATATTTATCTTAGTTACCAAGCGCAGCACCACTTCCACGCGTTGCTGCTGGCTGGGGGCTGGTCACTGGTTGCTGGTGAGATCTGCCTGTTTGACAGCTCACCAGCAACCCGTGTAGCGATGCTCCAGCGATCCCTGCCAGGTCAGGTTGCTGGTGGGATCGCTGGAGCATCGCTTAGTGTGATGGTTCCTTAAGTCACACAGATGTATAAAAAAAAATATCTCATTTTCACCCAGAAAAATTGATTCTTTTCATTTGTATTGCCATATGTATGACATTCATATAGAGTCTGTATGGCATCGGTTTTTAAAAATAAGCAGTTATTAAAATTTTAAAGGACCAAATACAGTTTCCTTTGTTAAAGAGTTGCATCGTATCCTCAAAAATCGGATTCTATACAGTTGATCCATAAGGGAACTGATTTTATTTTGCACCACCATAGATGAATAGACAAGTCTTATCCAAAATATGGAAAAGACTACTGCATGGTGCGTCATTTTTCTCACTCATTCATCTGAATGGTCTTATTAAATAACATTGGTCTGAGTGCTGTCAATTTTTTCACAGACAGCACTTTGTGGTCTTCTGAATGTAGCCCCACTGTAAAGAAATACATCAACAAGGGCTCTAGATTAAGAAACTACAAAGGATTTAAACCCAGGTTGAGGGGGCCCAGACGATCCATCAGTTATATAGAAGACATCATTATTACTACATGAGGGCCTTGCTTCAGATTTTAATTTGGGGCACACGATCTTTAGATTAGTCCTTTATTTGGCACTATATCAAATGATATTACAGCAAAAGAAAAATACAACCAAATGCTAACCTGTAGCACTACAATTGTACATACATGACTTCTGAAATTGTCCTTGGTTTTATATTTACATAACATTAAGATATAGAGGGACTAAAGTCCAGAGATGTTTCATTTCATAAAGAATTGAGAATTCTACACAGCCATTTTTTTCCAAAACTGGATAAATTTACCCACAACTGCAGTTTTGCTCGTGTTCTTAATTTCATATCAAATCATTTGTCAGTTTGCTATAAGGCTGTGAAGGGCGTTTTATCAGTTTCACAGAAATAGCGTTCTCTTTTCAGCAACATCTCATATCTCCCTATCAGCTCTGCATGACTAAGATAAAATCCCTATTTTCAGCTATAACTTAGGTGTATACCTGCCAGAATTTCAAATGACATCGGATGGATTGTACAAGAATATTGTAGGAATACTTTTTATCTAAAGCACTCATGCCAAAGTGCTTGCTATCACAGTATTTGTACAGAATATCCTTCAGTTGTATGGTTTATAAAGATGCATAGCATTCTTATACACGAAATTGAGTATCCCTCAAAATGTTCAGTAGAGACAGCGATATAAGCTATATTAGAATGTGTGCATGAGGATGGTACAGAATAGGTAATGTTCCCCAATATTCCAGGAAGAAACCTTACATGTCTAACTTTCCAATGTCTAAAGTCATGTCTAAAGCCCCAGAAGCTCTGACTGGTATAGGGCTCTGTCCAGCTACTGATTAGGGTGGCTGGAACTGGCAGTGCTGTTCAGTTTGGCAGTATGATTTTGTGTGCTGTCCAGTTGGAATAATTTGTTCCTTGCTTTGTCTATTAGGCTGAGGCCACACAGGGATTACTGTGAGTCCTTGCATGACACTCGGTGTTATGATCCGGAACCATGGAAGACCACCACAAATCATTGGCAAAAAAGGGTGACAAGAGCATTGGCAACTAATCTGGCCGCCATCCCCTTACTAACCAACACAACTAGAAGTAGCCGAGGGGTGAACTAACATCCTGTGCACCGCAAACCCAGCCGGAGAACTAGCTATCCTAAAGGTAGGAAAGATGAATAACTCTCTGCCTCAGAAAATAGACAAGAATAGCAAGCCCCCCACATTCAAAGACTGCGGTGATATAGGAAAAACACAATACACAGGTAGATGACAGGATTAGCAAAAGGTGAGGCCCTCGCTGACTAAAATAGGAAAGTACAGGAAAGGAACTGATGGTAGCCAGAGAAAAACCCTACAAAATACCAACTTCCTGATAGTACAAAAAGGCCCTCAGATCGCTTGATCTGAACTCCGTCCTATACCAGGTGCCCTTGTCATACCAATGAACAGAAAACAAGAATTATAACAAATTCAACAAGCCATAAACACATGGACCCAAAGGAGCTAAACTCCACACAGAACTGCAGGGAGTTCCTCAACAATCCCCTGAGGGGGAAAATCCCTGGAAGGAAATAAACTGAAACCAACCACAACAAATGACAAACCCAGATAAACAAAAGAACCAGACAATAAATAAAGAGCAAGCACTTATCTGGGGAAGATGTGGTGTAGAGCAGGATTAAGCAGGCTGAAAATACAAAGTACAACTGACATCCGGCAACAGCCTGCAATCAGACCAGGACTTAAATAAGCAGAGAATTAGGAAAGGAAACACCCACTGCACAACCCACCTGGTCTCTGTCCAAACCCTTCCTGGCCACCAGAGGGAGCCTCCCAGCAGCCAAGACATAACTAACATTCACAACAGTACCCCCCTTTGAGGAGGGGTCACCGAACCCTCACTCACGCCACCGGGTCGCTCGGGATGAGCATGATGGAAGGCGCGAACCAACCTGTCCGCATCCCCTGAGGGCCTCAGAAAATAGACAAGAATAGCAAGCCCCCCACATTCAAAGACTGCGGTGATATAGGAAAAACACAATACACAGGTAGATGACAGGATTAGCAAAAGGTGAGGCCCCCGCTGACTAAAATAGGAAAGTACAGGAAAGGAACTGATGGTAGCCAGAGAAAAACCCTACAAAATACCAACTTCCTGATAGTACAAAAAGGCCCTCAGATCGCTTGATCTGAACTCCGTCCTATACCAGGTGCCCTTGTCATACCAATGAACAGAAAACAAGAATTATAACAAATTCAACAAGCCATAAACACATGGACCCAAAGGAGCTAAACTCCACACAGAACTGCAGGGAGTTCCTCAACAATCCCCTGAGGGGGAAAATCCCTGGAAGGAAAAAAACTGAAACCAACCACAACAAATGACAAACCCAGATAAATAAAAGAACCAGACAATAAATAAAGAGCAAGCACTTATCTGGGGAAGATGTGGTGTAGAGCAGGATTAAGCAGGCTGAAAATACAAAGTACAACTGACATCCGGCAACAGCCTGCAATCAGACCAGGACTTAAATAAGCAGAGAATTAGGAAAGGAAGCACCCACTGCACAACCCACCTGGTCTCTGTCCAAACCCTTCCTGGCCACCAGAGGGAACCTCCCAGCAGCCAAGACATAACTAACATTCACAACAACTCGGCTCACACTCGCAGCACAGTGGGAGCCGAGTGTCATGCAAGTGTCAAGCAACTATGGTCCGGTTGTGCGATCAGACCACAGTTGCGGAGGGGAGAGCCGGCACTGCAGAGGGGAGATAGGGATTTATCTCCCTATCTTCTCCGTTGCCGACTGATGCGAGAATCGCACTCCTCTCGCGTTACATCAGTGTAAAGCGAGAGCAATGCAATGTTTCTCTCACCCCATAGACTTGAATGTGTGCGAGTGGAACAAAATTGCATTCCACCCACAGCATGCTGTGACTGCTTTCTCGGTCCAATTAGGGCTGAGAAAACAATCATTCATGGGAGCTTCCCGTTTGATTAATGTCTGAGTGTAATGCGATTTTTTTATCGGATTCCACTTGCTCCGTATTACTTGCCGTGTGTGCTGACCCTTAGTGCGCACTAGAAATGTGAAGTTTCTCAAGAAAATTTCTTGAGAAAATTCTGGGAGTGAAAGATTTCCGGACCTCTGAAAAAAATCCGCACCAAATCCGCATGCGGATTTGACGCGGATTTGCCGCGGAATTGCCGCGATTTTCCCGCGGGTGGTTGCCTGCGGATTTTTGCAGGCTGTACTGCCGAAATCAGCAGGGTACCTGCGGAAATAATGGACATGTTCATTTTCTCAAGAAAGTTTCTCGAGAAATTCTTCTCAAGGAAATTTCTTGAGAAAAATCCGCACCAGTGCGCACAGCTATTTTTTTTTACCATAGAATTTGCTGGGAAATGTCTGCACAAAGATTGCAGACATTTCTCAAGAAATTTCCGCGGCAAATCCGCGGGTAAAAAGCTCTAGTGCGCACAAAGCCTTAGACCTGCCCTACATTCTACTATTACTCCCAACTTACTGCTGGAAGCTGACAGATATAGCTTTACTAGTTCTTGTTATCATCTCCAGTACAGTTACAGGTTTGCAAGTGTTATTCGGTTTTGATCTCAGTCTGTTTTCTGAATATTTTTCTGTCTTCCAATTTTGTACTTTGTTCTCCCGCAAGTGTGGCTGAGCTGGATTTCCTGTCCCCAAAAGCAAAAAGCAGTGTGTGGAACCCTGGGCCAACATGTTCCAAGGAGGAGGTGATAAAGCCCAGTGGTTTGGCAAAGGAGGTCATCCGGCCCCCTCAGGAATGTTTGAGTCGGTGATCAAGTCTCAAAACTCTACTTGGTACATAAACAGTGGAGGGGCCTAGCAACTGGAAATTCAGGAGGTTCAGCTGTCAGCAGGTTCTCTATTAACCCTGAAGAATATTCAGCTATTGCGCAGGAGAAAATCCAGGAGGAACTTTCAATTACTTAGGGATCTGCTGTGGTCCAGGTGTTGCAAAATCCCGTGGCCTTTATCCTTGGGTTGGGAATCTTGTCATCATCTAAGTCCAGTTCATCATCTAACCTAGCAATTTGGAAACTCATGCAAGCCTGCACCACTAGCCAGAAGCCTATTCTGTGGCCCAAGCCCAGGGGTTCGTAAGTCCAGATTCTTGTAAAGGGATTAAAGGGTGCAATAAATGGAATGGCTAGTGTTTACAAATAAAAATTAAAGAATCCACTCAAATTGTTTTGCGGTGTTCATAATTATATAGCAGTAAGCAAAAAAAATGTGGAAAAATACTGAAAATGATGGTCTTATTAGCTCTATAAACAAAAAGCAATGTTTTATAGTTTCTTCTTGGTGACAACTTTATTTCTATGGGAAGCATTTGACTGCAATTGTAACGCCCCTGAAGCCATCAGGGAGCTACAAGGTACTGCATTCCCACCAGGATGCAGGGCCTACCCCCAGGGACCCAGACGACCTGTGCCGGTAAGAACAAAATATTCCAGTTAATCCCTGTTTTTCCCCAATTTCCCCAAAGACTTGTGACAGACTAGGGTTGGACCGAATGGATGGCCACCTAGGGGTGGAGCCGATCCAGTCCACTAGATGACCATGTGGGAGACAGATAGAGGAGACAGAGGAATTAGTAAGTCGGAGTAAGAGGAGCTGGACGTTGACACTGACAGGAGTGTGATGGTGACCTGAGGGCCCAGGCGTGTGGTTGCCGGTGCAGTACGGTGGAGTACTCCTGGAACCATAGCACCAATGGGGTACAGAATCCTAGGTCAGGCAAATGCTCCAGGCAGACCTAATAAACTCTACACAGAGAAGGGACCATCCAGGATCTCACTGACCTTGAAATTCGGGACACTATAGCAACAGGAGAACTGGGGAACCGGACCAGAGAAACTGACCCCACAGATTTCACACTACCGTCATACGGACTAAAGTTGAGAGACTACCAGGAGGGGACCCCCAGATTCTCCAAGCCACAGGGACCCACCAACCAAGGACAGGTGCAGGGGAAAAAAGTCACCAGGTCACTACATTGGCACTGGGACTAAGGGGACCAGCGGTCAAGACCAGCCTTCCTCGGGTGACCAGTTTCCATCTTACTGTGAGTAAAGGAACCAGTTACACTGCAACCCCTTGTGTGACCTACCTTCTTTCTGCACCCATCAACATCATCTATCCTCTGGGGCCTGGCCCTACTAGCGGAGGGCCCAACATCCAGGCTGCCACTAACACCAGCCCCAGTAGTGAGAACTGTGCAGCGGCGGCTCCACTAAATAGCCGCAACCTGCAAGTGGTGTAATGGTATAAACTTTAACCTAATCTCCCCTGTAAATACACCCCTTTTCAAAAGCGTCCCCAGGGTCATGCAACGGCAACCCAGTGACATCTCCCCAGCAATACATCGCCCAGGACCGAGTACCCCATAGCCCTGGGCGACACACAATTATTATTCTAGAAGTAAAATATCTAGATATTAGGCTTTAGTGCTCCTATTAGACAATGTGCTCAGCTATTAAAACATTTCCCCTGAACAGGAAGCTACAGCAGAATTGTATTAGCTTCTCCCTCTCTTTCAATTTTTAAGAATAAATGACAGTATGGGAGATATTTGCCGCAGTTTTATGAAAAATCAATTTATCTTTGAATAATGCTGAAGTCTTCTTCTTATTGGAATAAAATTTTACTTAAAAAATATCAATGAAAAAAATATTTTATTTTTAGAATGTAAAATACTCTAGCTATTAATATTTTTATTTCCTTTTTAATGTTTCCATAGTTGTCTTCTTTTTTTCATGATCAGAATGCAAAATTATTCAAAACCTTTAATTCATTAGGTCACTTATAAAAAGCACAATAAAAAGACAGAAGTACTGGAAGAACAAAGTCAACTTATAAAAAAAGTCTCCTTTATGAAAAAGTATTGATTCAAGACAGAGCTCGAACTTAGATTTAACCTTCCTTAAAAAAAAAAATAACATAAAAAGCCTGAGACTGAGACGATATGTGTATATTAGGAACATTGGGGAATGTACTGTATGATTAATAATTTAAGAAAAGTAGTATGTGATCTCATATCCAGTGTATGTATAATACAATGTACTTTTCTACATTTTTCTATCTGAGAGATTTAAATATGTAAGTACAGTTGGGGCCCAAAGGAAAATTCTTATTTCCTGAGATCACAACTTAGAGATTGTTGAACTAATACATTCCTAATGACAGAAATATGTCCCAGAAAATCGTGTCTCACTATAGGGACATGCAGCGCTGTTTTACTCATTATATGCTACCTTGTGCTGGCTGTCATGCTGGCTCTACTTTTCCGCACAATTGCAACACTGTATATTTCCACATTTCCAAAAACCTATTTATCTTGGTAAACTAAAATCCAATACAAAATAGTTTGTTCTTGTATAAATCCCACGATAACTCGACAGCACTGTATCTGAATAATGCAAGATTATTTTGATAAATGTTTAAAAAACGGTCAATTATGCCTTATTAAATACATCACACATGTATGGAAAGAATGAGTTAGGAATAAAAAGGTAAAAGTGAAAATTCACCATCATGACTGGTCCAATAAAAGAAGAAAGGCCAAAAACAATTACTATTACCTAAATCATTAGGCATTAGTAATATTTTCTTTTCACCTTGACCACTATTTAAAGAGAATCCATTAGCAGGATTTTTTCTATGTAATCTGCGGGCAGGGTGAGATAGGGGCTGAGACACAAAATTCAGGGATGTGTCACTTATAAGGCTGTGTGGTGTTGTTTCAAGCCAATGAGTGTTTTATCAGCAAAAGATTATCACTGCCTGCATCACAAGCTCATTTTAGCCCTGGTCCAACCATATCCCCTCTATTAAGCAGCTCATTGTCAATATATGGATTATCTTTTACAACAGCACAGAACAAGCACACGTCTTTAAGTCTGATCTCTGCATTTCCTCAAGTGTCTCCAGCAGCTGGTGTTACCTACTCATAAGGTGTTGTATCTGCACCCCATTTTTAAGTTATTAGACCCTATTGCGCATTTTTGCTCCACCAGAATATACAATATACAATGTACACAGAAAACTGTGGTCTGGGTGGGGTTAGATTTCTGAGTTCTGCTACATCTGAAAACTCTAATAGTATCACAACTGCTGCACCCAGTAAACCAAGCAATACATCATTGGAATCAGGGTCTTTTTTACATAATGCTGCCCTCAGGTGAAATAGCAAAACCTGGTGACAGATTCCCTTTAATAAGAAAAATAGTTAAGGTTGAAGGTGCACCACTCTTAAAGTCCATAAGAGCAGAGATACATTGTTTTCACTATATGGGTTCCAACATATAAATGTGAAGCATATAAGATATCTTGTGCACATACAGTATAAATAACAGGCAGGGCATTTCATCCGACATACGTTTCAGAAGCAGTTCGGCTTCCTTCTTTGGGGTCCCGAAACGTACGTCGGATGAAAAGCCCAGCCTGTTATTTGTATGTTCACAAGATATCTTATATGCTTCACATTTATATGTTGAAACCTGTATAGTGAAAATAATGTATCACTGCTCTTATGGACTGGTGCACCTCACACCAATTGAAGGATTCAATCAAGAAATCATCTCTGCATACAGCACCCGCTACACATGTCTGTGAAGGAGCATCAAGGATTTACTGCACACTGACCACTGAAGGAACCCAGTAGTATTTCAGCCCTGCATGCGGCAGTATACTGATCTGCAAAGTATTGTCCCAGGATAGCTCCATAAAGACCGCCAAAGTATCATGGCACTAATCTGACTCACCTACAAAGGAGTACAAGTAAAATATATCTTTGTACCGTGTTAGCCAGTAGAGATAAAAAAATTGTTTAAAAGAACAGAGAGTCCTCAGTGGTTGATACCTTTTAATGGCTAACTGAAAAGATGGTAATAATTGCAAGCTTTCGAGACTACTCAGGTCTCTTCATCAGGCATGGTATAACACAAAATCTGAAGAGTCACGTATTTATACACAACAGGACTTAGAATAGTGCAGTAAAAAAAAAAAAAAAAAAAAAAAAAAAAAAAAAAAAAACTTGTTCCTTTTTTTTTTTTTTTTTTTTTTTTTTTTTTTTTTTTTTTTTTACTGCACTATTCTAAGTCCTGTTGTGTATAAATACGTGACTCTTCAGATTTTGTGTTATACCATGCCTGATGAAGAGACCTGAGTAGTCTCGAAAGCTTGCAATTATTACCATCTTTTCAGTTAGCCATTAAAAGGTATCAACCACTGAGGACTCTCTGTTCTTTTAAACAATTTTTTTATCTACAAAGGAGTATGCACTAGTGACCACACACTGCCTGCTGGAGACTTTATCCTCGTATGCAATACACCAACCTGTGGAGGATCACTTAGGGAAAGCTACTTACTACCTATGCAAGATATGACATGATTTATTTTTTCAGTGGACAAGACATATATTTGCAAACAGTTATCAATGGACCATATAAGAGTGACTGGGCTGTGGGCAGAGTTACACTGCACATCACAGCCTATCATATCGAGCATTCGCTACATCACTGTAGAGCGCTGCATACACAAGTGATGCTGGGCTGTGATGTGTGGTGAAACTCTCCCCACAGCCCAGTCACTCATGAAGACTGGGTCCCGCCTCGGTTATGCCGAGTTAATTTCCAATTACAGAAGTTGATGTGACGTCACCAGACATCAAAGGTCACTGCAGCCCAGGTCACAAGAGGGGGATGAGCAGATAGCGATAGCGGCACTCAAAGGCAGAATGGAAAACAGAAGGTATTTAAAAAATGCCTTCTGTTTCAGCTTTACACCAATGTCGCCACTATGCTTTTTAGTGGCCCACGCCTTTAAATATACTGTATTAAAAATGGCATGATATACAGAACTCAACCTTCAATTCTTTCCATAAAAACAGCCATGGAAATATCCATACAGAAAAATTCTCAGTGAATGAAATACTAGTGTTTCTGAACCAAAAAGCCTAACTTCAATCTATTGAGTCTGATATAAATCTGTTATCTAACCCAGTCACTCATTGCTTTTTCATTTGAACCCAGCCTAGTAGTCAGTTGATCTCTACAGGTTTGCCTTCAGATTTCAATGACAATCAGCCCTTTTGGCTTAGGAAAGCTCCACTCTATTATTTTGCATGCAGCAAAAATGTAGTAATATGCAATGGCTACTTAAACGTGTGGCCATCCATGTAATATGCCAATGGGTTGGGTCTGATAGAGTGAGTGGTACTGATGAGAATCACTGACTTTCTCTCTTGGTCACAAATTTAAGACTATGTGCACACAGTGCATTTTTTGTGGCGTTTTTGCACGTTTTTCGGATGCGTTTTTGAGCTCAAAACTGCACGACTTCCTCAGCAAAGTCTATGAGTTTTCATTTTTGCTGTCCGCACACAACGTTTTTTTTAAGCTGCATTTTTGAGCTTAAAAAAATAGACATGTCAATTCTTTCCTGTGTTTTTCTGCGTTTCCCCCCATGCAATGCATTGGAAAAATGCAGAAAAACACAGAGATCAAAAGCGCAGCAAAACACAGACAAAAATGTACCAAAACGCGGTAAAAACGCATGAATTTTTACTGGTGCGTTTTTTGCGCATTTTTGACACTGGTGCGTTTTTATGCGTTTGTAAATGCACAAAAATTCAGCGTCAAAAAAACGCAGCGTGCGCACATAGCCTAAGACTTGAGTGAGAAATCATCCTATGTAATGTGAAAGGTGGTGTCTTCATGAGAAAACTCCTTCAGAGTATAAGCACACTGAGACTTTGCCAAATAGACTTGCGGTACATAAGTTCACTCTTTTGGCAAAGCCCTTAACTGCTTCAGGCGTCAAAAGCCTTGAAGTGGCTAAATCAATGTGAAGGAGATTGGAAAGACAAAAGGCAATAATAGGGTGCTAGCGTTAAAGCCTGTAGGTTACAGCTGCAGCAGGTACCACGAGGAGTTAGTGTCAAAATTTCAATTAGAAGTGAACTCCCGCGCTGTCGTAAGAAGATGGTCAGCAGTAATGGTTAAACGTTATTTTCTTACGCGTTTCAGAGATCACAACTACTTCCTCAGATAAATCACACATGTACATCATCTTGTACATGTGTGATTTAACTGAGGAAGTAGTTGTGATCTCTGAAACGCGTAGTAAAATCACGATTAACCATTACTGCTGACCATCTTCTTACGACAGCGCGGGAGTCCACTTCTAATTGAAATGTTGACGTTGAAGTGGCTAAAGTAAGTGACCTCCTGATGAATCTTAAGGGAGCTTCTGCTGGCCAGTAACCATTATTTTATATGTAAATATTGGTCAAAAAAAAAAGATAATGATGGCAAAGTTGCCAAAAAAAGCACAAAAAGAGATAAGAAAAAAGACAAGAAAAAACAATGCCAACATTTTCCTGAAGTATTTTCTGCTTCAAACGCTTTGTGAGTATGCTGGAGTGTATAAAAAGGTCATGTGCACATACTCTTAAGGGGGCTTTACACGCAACAACATCGCTAACGAGATGTCGTTGGGGTCATGGAATTCGTGACACACATCAGGCCTCGTTAGCGACGCTAACGATCAAAATTAATTACCTAATCGTTGATCGTTGACACGTCATTCTAATCCCAAATATCGTTGCTGTTGCAAGACGCAGGTTGTTTGTCGTTCCTGCAGCAGCACACATCGCTATGTGTGACACCGCAGGAACGATGAACAACATCGTACATGCGGCCGCCGACAATGAGGAAGGAAGGAAGTGGGCGGGATGTTCCGGACGCTCATCTCCGCCCCTCCGCTTCTATTGGGCGGTCGCTTAGTGACGTCGCTGTGACGCCGAATGAACCACCCCCTTACTTAGAAATGAGGCGGTTCGCACAGCGATGTCGCTAGGAAGGTAAGTATGTGTGACGGTTGTTAGTGATGTTGTGCGCCACGGACAGCGATTTGCCGTTGGCGCACAACCGACGGGGGCAGGTGCTTTCACCAGCGACATTGCTAGCAATGTCACTGTGTGTAAAGTGGCCTTTAGGATCACAAATGTAGTTTTACAACAGATTTTCTGCAGTTTTTGGCACTAAAGCCAGGAGTGAGTTCATATGTATAAGAATACAAAAAAAGACTTGCACCAATTGTAAAGTTTGTTAATGACATTCTGGATTATGTATTAAATATACACTAAAGGAAATCTGTTTGCAGGTGTTTGCTATCCCATCTGAAAGCAGCATAGTACAAGAAAAGAGTCCCTAATTGCATCATTTAGTTTACTGAGTGCAGCAGTTGAGCAACAATCAAAATTTTGAGATGTAAAGTAGTTTGTAGCAGAGCCCAGAAAGTTAACCCTGTCCATTCAATAGCTTTTTGTTTCCATTCTATATTGACTGTAAGCTGCTAACCACTGCAGGGGTTGGACTAGGTCTGACATGAGACATAATCTGGGCAGTGATAATATCCTGCTGATAAAACAATTGTTGTATTGAAACAACAGCACACAGCCTAATAAGTGACACATCCTGAGATCAGTGTCTCAGCCCCTACACCATACTGACTTCAGATTACATAAAAAAAAACCTGCTAACAGATTCCTTTTAAGATGTCTTTGCATTATTGCAATTTAGAAACAAGGCATCCCAAAAGAGTTAAATAGCTGTTTAGCTACATTTGTATTAATCCATCCTATTTACACCAACCGTAAATGTCTATTGACATATATACCCAGCATATCATTGAGCTTTTCCTAACATACAGTAGCAATATTGCTTCAATGAACACCATAGTCTGTAACAGACTGTAAAAAAACAATTCTCAGGAAAGATATTTACTGTATGAGCAGTGCTTAGCAAGGCCTGGATTCAATAAAAATAAAATCCTGTTTTGCTGCGCTTTTGATCTCTGTGTTTTTCTGCATTTTTCCAATGCATTGCATGGGGGGAAACGCAGAAAAACACAGGAAAGAATTGACATGTCTATTTTTTTAAGCTCAAAAATGCAGCTTAAAAAAAACGTTGTGTGCGGACAGCAAAAATGAAAACTCATAGACTTTGCTGAGGAAGTCGTGCAGTTTTGAGCTCAAAAACGCATCCGAAAAACGTGCAAAAACGCCACAAAAAATGCACTGTGTGCACATAGTCTTAAATTTGTGACCAAGAGAGAAAGTCAGTGATTCTCATCAGTACCACTCACTCTATCAGACCCAACCCATTGGCATATTACATGGATGGCCACACGTTTAAGTAGCCATTGCATATTACTACATTTTTGCTGCATGCAAAATAATAGAGTGGAGCTTTCCTAAGCCAAAAGGGCTGATTGTCATTGAAATCTGAAGGCAAACCTGTAGAGATCAACTGACTACTAGGCTGGGTTCAAATGAAAAAGCAATGAGTGACTGGGTTAGATAACAGATTTATATCAGACTCAATAGATTGAAGTTAGGCTTTTTGGTTCAGAAACACTAGTATTTCATTCACTGAGAATTTTTCTGTATGGATATTTCCATGGCTGTTTTTATGGAAAGAATTGAAGGTTGAGTTCTGTATATCATGCCATTTTTAATACAGTATATTTAAAGGCGTGGGCCACTAAAAAGCATAGTGGCGACATTGGTGTAAAGCTGAAACAGAAGGCATTTTTTAAATACCTTCTGTTTTCCATTCTGCCTTTGAGTGCCGCTATCGCTATCTGCTCATCCCCCTCTTGTGACCTGGGCTGCAGTGACCTTTGATGTCTGGTGACGTCACATCAACTTCTGTAATTGGAAATTAACTCGGCATAACCGAGGCGGGACCCAGTCTTCATGAGTGACTGGGCTGTGGGGAGAGTTTCACCACACATCACAGCCCAGCATCACTTGTGTATGCAGCGCTCTACAGTGATGTAGCGAATGCTCGATATGATAGGCTGTGATGTGCAGTGTAACTCTGCCCACAGCCCAGTCACTCTTATATGGTCCATTGATAACTGTTTGCAAATATATGTCTTGTCCACTGAAAAAATAAATCATGTCATATCTTGCATAGGTAGTAAGTAGCTTTCCCTAAGTGATCCTCCACAGGTTGGTGTATTGCATACGAGGATAAAGTCTCCAGCAGGCAGTGTGTGGTCACTAGTGCATACTCCTTTGTAGGTGAGTCAGATTAGTGCCATGATACTTTGGCGGTCTTTATGGAGCTATCCTGGGACAATACTTTGAATGAGACTAATTTTGAGTCAAACCCCATTTACACTCTTTAAAAAAAAAATGGGTCGAATTTATAAGGTGTAAAACAATAAGGTGTACAAAGAAATTCAGCTTCAAAACACATTGTATTTTAAAACTTTCTTCTCATTTACTTTTTGGGGCTTCTTAAAAAAAGATGGATTTCAGGTATTTTTTTGGAGTAGTACTCTTTTAATGTAGACAATATGCAACATGCTGTATTTTATACTTTATTTCAGCCCAATTGAAGCAACAAAACTGACACACAACTAGAGATGATCAGAACGATTTTTCAAGACCTTAATTCAGTGACCATATCAGTTGTCCATGGCCACAGGACCGGAGAACAGCAAACCTCCTAATTGCTGGCATCCCTGGTGCGTCTTCTGATTAATAGGCTCAGTATGATCTGAACAATGACATTGTTCCAGGTATTAGATGAGTTACTGAGGATTCTGGCAGGTAGTAGGGTGATCTGGCAGGTATGAACTATCAATGTGGCTGCTGGACAAGAGTCCAGAGAATCTTTGTACTCATCTCCAATCAACCTTGTAGACACTATATGTGACTTTTTCAAGAATCCATGCTTTTTTACAAGAAGTTTTTTTTTCTTTTGCTCATACATGTTTATATACATTACATTACATTGTTTTTTGTCCAAGACAATTTTTTACAATCGAGAAGCTTATTAGAATATGTCTGAATTCAAACACTGACATTCCCTTGAGAAAGCCACCAGGTGAAACGCGCGTTGTGTTGCAGGGGTGTCGGATTTCTCTCATCTACCATGTGTAAGCTGACGTTATGACCTCTGCATGTACTTTACTGAGTGGCATTATTTTATGTCTTTTTGCTTCATTATTTAGTGTATTGATATATTTAATTGATGTCATATCTCACTCAATGATTGATTTGTTCAGTCAAATAGTTGCCCCATATTTGTGATGTTTTGTTTCCTCCTAGGATTCCCCTTCCCCACCAGTGCGATTTATGTTTGGTACTTCTTCTGTCAAAAAAAACTGATCTATGTTAATGCTGTCTATGTTTGCTATATTTCTGTAATTTTGAATAAAGTATTCATTTTTTAGTGGATGTGTTACTCCAATTATTCTGTGGTTTGCTCATGATCTGTGGGAGTAGATTCCACAAATTATTTTTTGGGAGAAATATTTACCATAATTATTTGGTGCTATATCCCATTTTGTATGTTTCTGGCCTTGAGATATAGGTGCTTGATTAATTGTATATTGTTCATACCTAGAGTATGCTGCCTTTAAAAAAAATGCATTGGACTAAAAAAAACACTCTAAAAGGGAGGATAACACAATGAAATATTTCAATGTTAGTAAAAATCAGATATAAAAAATGTAAACTCTATTTCTGAGTCAGCTGTCATTCAGTGCCAGGGATATGGTGACAGCAGCCGCTACTGAGCAGGGACTGAAGTCCTGCTGGTCTACCCCATGGCTGCCAGGAAGAATAAGGAAAATTCCTTCCCAGCAGTAGGGCACTTACCGTGGGCAATGGGCAACTTCAGAACTTTATTAATGTTCAGATTAACCCCATATCTGCAGGTTAATTGATTTTTTTTTTACCTGACAGTTTCCCTTTAATTCCCCTCAAGACTTTTCATTTATTTCGTCTATCCAAATGCAATAATATTGTATTTTATGAGACAACTACTTGCTATAAACGTCTGTGAAAAATATGTCACACAGTTGCAGTCCAATGTACAGGGAAACAAAGTCAAAAGCATTTTTGTGAAAAAAAATAAATATATATACTTTTTTACTGTAGCTTTGACAAAGCACAAAACCCTGTTACAGACAAAGAATCTACTTCTGACAAAAGAATGCTTTTGTTGTGGCTCATCCTCTGATGTTTTTATTTAACCTCGTACTGTTAATGCTGTTGACTTTTCAAAGGAAAAACACAAGCCATTTGTGGAGTTTATGGTAACAGTGCTATTAATCCAGTTCTCAGCATAATGTATTCAGTATTTAATAGTGCACTAACATATACAGTATTTAGATGCATTTTGTCTAGAGATGAGCAGACCCATTGATGCTCGGGTTTCCTGCGTTTGACCAAACGGTAGTTAAAAGTTAAGTTTGGTACCCAAAGTTAACCGCAGACACCAAACCCCATAGAAGACAATGGGGACCCAATCTTTGGTGCTGTAAAATGGCTGTTAAATGGTCTAGTAGGGGCTAGGGAGCTCCAAAATAAAGAAAAATGGGGGTTAGAACAGGATGTTTGCCCTGCAAACAAATGTGGATAGGGAAATTAGTCAATTATATGCCCCCACAAAGGCTGGATTCAGAGTTTCCCAATAGATGAAAAATTGCAAGAGTTCCCCTAAAGAGCAAAAATTTTAAGAGTGCCCCAACAGAGCAAAAAATAGTTTTTTTTATGCGTTTTTTAATCACATTTTTTCTAAAGCTCTCAAAGTAAAATAAAGTAAATAAAGAGAATAGATAGAAAAGATATAGATCCTGGTGTTATATAATGTCCCACCCCCTTACATACTATAAACTTGAACCCTTTAAGGTCTTTCATTATCAGGCTCGGAAGGCTCATCATTATTTGACCCTTCCTATCCAAGAAATAACAGCCCGCAGCTGCCCCAAAAGCACATTACATTAGAGGAAGAAATTCTGTCACTTTGCTCCAGCTCTTCCTGACTGCCGTGGTGCGATGAGAAGTCCGTGTTCGGATTTGAGCACCAGACACTAAGGCGGGCTTTGCACGTTGCGACATCGGTAACAATGTGTTATGTGTGCTGCCGCAGGAGCGAGGAACAACATCGTACCTGTCGCTGCACCGGCATTATGGAAATGTCGGAGGCTGCAGCGATGATACGATAACGACGCTTTTGCGCTCGTTCATCGTATCAAAAAGGTTTTACACGTTGCGATATCGACTGCGACGCCGGATGTGCGTCACTTTCGATTTGACCCCATCGACATCGCACGTGCAATGTCGCAAGGTGCAAAGCCGCCCCAACTGTCACCCTGAACTTTCAAGTTTGGATTCGCTTATGCTTAATTTTGATGCATTCCATAATATCAGAAGAAAGAGACTAACCTCTAAATAAAAAGTTTTAAACATTCTAAGATTAGAATATACAAGAGATTAAACATAAATAATTGTGGTCATTAGGTTGCAAAAACATAGTCCCCAATTCTTCAAGGCTAGTGATTTTCTTGCAGATCTTGAAAAGGGGGTGTGATGGAGTCAGACACTGCTGATTTATGTAGAGGTGAATGCCTCTTAATGAATCAGGAGTATTTGACAAGTGGTAGGTATCTCAGCCTCAGGAAAATATCTCCGCCAAAGCACAGTTAGCATTGGGGAGTGTTTCCCAGGGGGCAGCTTGGGGCTACTTAAGATGCTGTAGCATAAATCTCCTGATAACCAGGTCTGCTACCTCATGTGCAGGACATTGCAGCTTAGGTATTCATGGTTACATCCACTCATATAGTGACAGTTAGGTTACGCTCACTTGAACGTATGAATCAGACAAGTACAATGTAAGATCTCGCATTGCACTTGGACCAATGTTATTCAATGAGAGAGAGCGATGGCCAGCTTTTGTCTTATCCAGATTCTGAATGAAAGAAAAGTCACAGCATGCTACGACTGTCAGCAATAAACGTGTCACTCGCACCCATACAAGTCTATGGGTGCGAGTGAAACATCGGATTGCACTCAGATGATATCTGAGTGCAGTGCGATAATCGCATCAGCTGACAATGAAGGAGATGGGGAGATTAATCCCTCCTTCTCCTCCGCAGCTGTAATCACAGGATCAGATCGCAGGTACATGACACTCGGCTCAGGCTCGCAGCACAGCATGAGCCGAGGGTCAGCATATCGTATCCAATGCACTCGCATCGGGTGCCATACGATCATGTCAATCCAGCCTTAGGGCTCATGAAAACGTAACTGCTGAATATTCTGCAGCGATTTGACAGCATATGTGCGCTTTAAATCGCTGCAGAAACATTGCATAATTGATGCAGTATTTTTGTTAAAAAAAGGTGATTTCCTGCACTCTGGCTGCTGCCCCCACCATAGACAGAGCGGGAGCTGCATCCAGAACGCACAAATAATTGACATGCTGCTTTTATGAATGCACGGATTTGGGTCAAACTTTTAGCACCCAAATCGCTGCGTTCAAAAAAGCAACGTGCGCATGTATCATGCACAATCTTCATAGATTGTGCAGGGGATGCAGGATGCATGCATTTACGCTGCAGTGCAATACGCAGCATAAATACATGCAATTACACAACGTGTGCACGAGCCCTTAGGATACTTTCACATTGAATTTTTACTTACGTTCAGTGGTCCCGTCAGGGGATCCATCTGAACCGCCTCTCCCCCACCCCGCAAAACGTGTTTCAGATGCATGCGCCGACAGGGCCATTGACTATAATGGAGCAGACTCCGTTAGCGAGTGCTCTGTCTTGCACCATTTTTGCACATATACGTTTTCAGCAGGCGGACACCCGAATGTAGTCCCGGACGGGACCACTGAACGTAAGAAAAAGCGCAATGTGAAAGGAGCCTTAGATAGTTGCTCGTGGTCATAACCATGGAAAGCAAAGCTGCACTGCCCTGCACATGAGGTAACAGACATGGCTATATCAGGAAAACTATACTACATTTGTAATTGGAGATATTTGCTAATATTATTATTATTACACCTACTATATATTGGGATAGGTTCTAAAAGATGCGAATAGCTCTATATTAATATAAGTGTTATATTTTACCCTTGAAATTGTAACACATTATTTTGTAGGGATATCATATTTTACTTGTGCCTACTTCATCACTTACACTATTATTTTTGAATAGATTATCAATTATGGTGTCTGTCAATGGCTCACTCTCCTAAAGAGCATATCCATGTTCATGTGAGGTGAAGCAAAGCCAGGTCCCTTCTTTTCAGTATTTCTATGGCTTGCTAAATCTTAGAATTGTGTGACTGCTTAAACTATAAAAGAAGGGAGCAGCAGCTATTACACATATTTATGCATTGCACTTTGGATTAGATTAGATTAGATTGGTAACTAGTATACAAATATAGCCATGTTCCATGCCACTGATGATACTATTTATTGGAAAGAAAAAGTCACACAAGAACTAATATTGATTGGAAAGACAGAAACTCCCTAGGCGGTATAATAAAAGTCTAAATTTATTACTTATCTAATAAAAAACATTAAATGAAAAGACTGTGGAGCTCACAATATGCCTTGTGCATGCCTCAATGATAACCAGGGATTCTCAAGAATGGTGCAATCAAGCGCCACAGACTAATGAGTCATCTGGACTTAAAAACACAGAAGTGTCTGATCTACAAACCAATAAACAATAAGTAATTGAAAATGAATGGGCTTTTTACTACTCATTTGCTTAGCTAGATTGCCAGCACTTTCCTGTAGAACTTCTTTTCAGGGTACGGTGTAGACTTCATAAACAAAAAAAAAACAAACTTGGGGCTAGAAAAAAAACTTACAAAAAATCCACCTGAATACCATGTGTGGGTTCATTGATCGCATAGAGCATTTTAGCTTTTTAAGAAGTCCCATTTACAACCAAGTAACAGTTGGTCTCAAATTGCAAATAAAAGCAATATTAACCCCTTCACCCCTGGCGATTTTTAATTTTTCACTTTCGTTTTTTCCTCCGCTTCTTCCAATAGCCCTAACTTTTTTTTATTTATCTATCAATATAGATATTTGAGGGCTTCTATTTTGCAAGATGAGTTGCGCTAAACAGTTAATTCTGCCCCATATTGTACTGGAAAAAGGGCAAAAAGTGTGGTGAAAATGCAAATAAAAGTGCAATTCCACAATTGTTTTTGGTTTTTGATTTTTTTATTTACTAAGTTTACCATGGTAAAACTGACCTGATAATATGATCAGCAGACATGTAGAGGGAGTGATGCGGCCTTGCCACACAAGCCCACCTTAAAGGGACAGACACGGCCAACGATGTATATATATATGACCTTGGTCGCCAAAGGGTTAAAGGGATTCTCCAAGAACGAAAAAAAAGGAGTATCTGACATAATTCAATCTACAGGCTGTATAGTCACATGTCAGTACAGGCTTCAAACTGAAGACATACAAACATACAGTCATGGCCAAAAGTTTTGAGAATGACACCAAAATTATATTTTCACATGATCTGTTGCCCTCTGGTTTTTAATTGTGTTTGTCTGATGTTTACATCACATACAGAAATATAATTGCAATCATTTTATTAGTACCAAAAGGTTATATTGACAGTTAGAATGAGTTAATGCAGCAAGTCAATATTTGCAGTGTTGACCCTTCTTCTTCAGGACCTCTGCAATTCTCCCTGGCATGCTCTCAATCAACTTCTGGATCAAATCCTGACTGATAGCTGTCCATTCTTGCATAAGCAATGCTTGCATTATGCCAGAATTTGTTGTTTTTTGTTTGTCCACACGTCTCTTGATGATTGCCCACAAGTTCTTAATGGGATTAAGATCTGGGGAGTTTCCAGGCCATGGACCCAAAATCTCTATGTTTTGTTCCATGAGCCATTTAGTGATCACCTTTGCTTTATGGCAAGGTGCTCAATCATGCTGGAAAAGGCATTGTTGGGCGCCAAACTGCTCTTGTACAGTTGGGAGAAGTTGCTCTTGGAGGACATTCTGGTACCATTCTTTATTCATGGCTGTGTTTTTAGGCAAGACTGTGAGTGAGCCGATTCCCTTGGCTGGGAAGCAACCCCAAACATGAATCGTTTAAGGATGTTGGCATGAGACAAGACTGGTGGTAGCGCTCACCTCTTCTTCTCCTAATAAGCTGTTTTCCAGATGTCCCAAACAATCGAAAAGGGGATTTATCTGAGAAAATGACTTTACCCCAGTCCTCAGCAGTCCACTCCCTGTACCTTTTGCAGAATATCAGTTGGTTCCTGATGTTTTTTCTAGAGAGAAGTGGCTTCTTTGCTGTCCTCCTTGAAACCAGGCCTTGCTCAGTCTCCGCCTCACAGTGCATGCAGAAGCACTCACACCAGCCTTCTGCCATTGCTGAGCTAGCTCGGCACTGCTGGTAGTCCGATCCCGCAGCTGAAACAGTTTTAAGATATGGTCCTGGCGTTTGCTGGTCCTTCTTGGGCGCCCTGGAGCCTTTTTGGCAACAATGGAAGCTCTCTCCTTGAAGTTCTTGATGATGCGATAGATTGTTGACTGAGGTGCAATATTTGTAGCTGCAATACTCTTCCCTGTTAGGCCATTTTTGTGCAGAGCAATGATGGCTGCACGTGTTTCTTTAGAGATAACCATTGTTAACTGAAGAGAAACAATGATACCAAGAACCAGCCTCCTTTTAAAGTGTCCAGTGGTGTCATTCTTACTTAATCATGACTGATTTATCGCCAGCCCTGTCCTCATCAACACCCACACCTCTGTTATTGGAACAATCACTAAAACAATGTTAGCTGCTCCTTTTAAGGCAGGAATGCAATGATGTTGAAATGTGTTTTGGGGGTTAAAGTTCATTTTCTTAGCCAATATTGACTTTGCAAGTAATTGCTGTTAAGCTGATCACTCTTTATGACATTCTGGAGTATATGCAAATTGCCATTAGAAAAACTTAAGCAGTAGCCTTTGTAAAAATTAATATTTGTAGCATTCTCAAAACTTTTGGCTATGACTGTACAGCTCCTGGGACCTTTGTCTACACTGATATAAACATATATATCTATATATCTATATCTATATATATACATATCTATATATCTGTATCTATATATAGATATATATATATATATATATATATATATATATATATATATATATATATATATTTATATACGTATATCTATCTCTATATATCTATCTCTCTCTCTATATATATATATATATATCTATATATATATAGATATATATATATATATATATATATATATATATATATAGAGAGAGAGAGAGATATATTATATATTGAAAAAAGAATGAAAACAGGGGTTCTCTTGCCGATATCCCATGCTGGTACTAACCTGACTTCAAACTGGACTGGCAGCACCGACCAATGTGAACGTGTGCGTATCTGTACATGATGCAAAATATATGTGAAACAGAAAAAACAGTTGCACACTGCAAAACCACAAAAATACTCAACCTAATGAAAACATTTTTTGGAGGTATTTAGAATATTAGAATGGCCATTGTAATACTTGCCCAACGCCACTTCACGGCACCCTTCTTTGCTGAGTCCTACTCTAAGCTGCATCTTTGTGGGCTTCTTAAAAACCTACACAAGATCAGCAGGTGACCACAAAAGGCTAATGAAAATATATACCGTATTTTTCGGACCATAAGACGCACCCTTGTTTTAGAGAAGGAAAATAGGAAAATAAAATTTTAAGCAAAAAATGTGGTCATGACACACTGTTATGGGGCGAGGATCTGCTGCTGACACTGTTATGGACGTAATGTCCCCAAATTCTCTACTAAGGTATCATCCTGGTAATGATCCTCCTGCCTTGTATATGATCTCCATCCTTGTATATATGTCCCTCATCCTGGTATAGTCCCCATCCTGCTAAATACCCCCATCCTGCTATATACCCCCATCCTGCTATATACCCCAATCCTGCTATATACCCCCATCCTGCTCATAATATACCCCCATCCTGCTATATACCCCATCCCGCTCATAATATAACCTCATCCTGCTATATACCCCCATCTTGCTATATACCCAATCCTGCTATATAGCCTGTATCCTATGGCACAGAAAAAAATAAATGTTTATGCTCACCTTTTCTCCCTCCAGCAGCATCGCTTATCTTCCTCTCTGTGTCAGCAGCAGTGCCGCTGACCTGTGTGGAGCCGTTCCCCTGCAGCATTGCGATGTCCTCCTGTCTGCCAGCTCGCTGATGTGTGTGGAGACTAGCGGTGCGCACAGGCATGACATCATCGCTGTGCTCATCGCTCTCTACACAGATCAGCTGGCCGGCAGACAGGAGGACATCGCGATGCTGCAGGGGAACAGTGAGTATACCGTCCTTATGCACTGCACTCGCGCTGATGATGATGCTTGGGGAGCAAATAATATAGCCGCACATGATCACTCCACACTGTAGTTGCCAGGGGTGACTACGCGGGCCGGCTCTTTAATATGCGTGCACCCCCTGCCCATCACCCCGCCCATCTGTCAGCGCCGACTTCATTGCTGAGAGATGATGGGGGAGGATGGGCGTGCATATGAAATGAATGGGCCAATGTGGTCACAGCAGGCGCTGCTACGGCCTGCTCGCGCCGCCAATGACTCACTCCATTGCAGCACCCTCATTCCCCACAGCCCTACATTCAGACTATAAAACACACACACCCACTTTCCCCCAACATTTGGGGAAAATAAAGTGCGTCTTTTAGTCCAAAAAATACGGTATATCTCAATCAGATTCCAGAGCACAGCTATCATACGTGGAGAAATGTTTTAACACATGTTGTGCTTGTCAGTGAGAACTCCATCTTCATCCTCCTCCATCAGTCTGACAGATTTCTATCAGTGCACAGAGACTGACAGCGCCCACCTGGAAAACAAATGTCCCCCATTGTGCTCAGCAAGGAAGAGATATATTTCTTCACATATGACAATCTGTGCTCTGAGGTATGTGTGATACAGCTCTTATCAGTTGACACACAGGTCTAGGGAGCCATATATCTTCAGACTAATGGCGGTACTGAAACGTGAAAAGAACAGGCTGCATTTTGAATTATACCTGGAATGCCTTTTGATCTCTTTCTTGGAGAACTCCTTTAAGGGCATGTGCACAGTGCATTTTTATCAATTTTTTTGATGTTTGTTTTAAGTACAGTTTTGTCACTAAACTGCAAGCAAATCCAGTCAATTCGAATCCTGAAGTTTTGTGCACATGTTGTTCTCACCGAAAATGCATCAAAAATGAGTCAAATCTTGGCAAAACCACATTTTTTTCTGCCAATAGATGCAATTTTAATGCAGAAATTTCTGCAATCAAATGCTTAGAGTGTGCCCCTAGCTTAAAGACAACCTTCTTTGTCACGCCAATAATACTTTATTTTTCTGTATTGATTCACTTTGGCAGCAGTTTATCATATAGAACAAGGATTATTTTACTGATATAAAAAGTTATTAAATATATAGTATAGTATTACACCAATGACAATCATTGATCTGTTATCTATACAAACTATTAAAAGAGTAAAAAATCGAAAATAGAGATGTATGTTTTTTATTAACTTCGTAATTTAGCATTGCTTTGACGGCTAAGTAAAACTTAGAATTTCGAAAGCGCTCCCTTATTGTGATTGTATTGATTAGAGGAATTCTGTATAGGGAAGCTATCATCAGAAAATTACCTATTGTTTAAATCAGGTATTTGTGTTGCATGTATTTTTCAAAGTTTTTGCAATTTTTTTCATATGATGACTTTTAAAGAATTCTAAAATATATACATATATATCTATATCTATATATAATATATATATATATATATATATATATATATATATATATATATGCCTTATTTTTAGACTCATACTTCCTGAACAGAATTTTAAGCAATGCTCCTTCTCATCAGAAGCAGGATTAAAGTGATAGGTATTTATTTACTTTATTCACTTACATAGCACCATTAATTTCATAGTGCTTTAAATAATTCAGCATTGCTCACAATCTAAATTCCCTATCAATATTTAGAGTGTGGGAAGAAACCAAAGTACAAGGAGGAAACCCACTCAAACTCAGGGGAAACATACAAACTCCATGAAGATGTTGTCCTTGGTGGGATTCGAACCTAGGACCCCAGCGCTAAAAAGCATCAGTGCTAACCACTGAGCCAGTGCTGCCCATTGGTAGAACCTCTGTACAAAACTGATAAAACAGGATCCATCTCGATTCAGCAAATCTGTGCTCAACGCAAGCCACTTGCAATGTTTGAATGCCTCGCATTATGTGGCTAAAAGCAGCCTTATCGGATGTAGTAGACAAAAAAAAATGAAAAAACCTTAGCCTCCCTACTCCAGAAGTGTTCTGTTTATGGCTGGCTGTATGTGGTCGGAATGAACTACCCAATCAGTGACTTCCAATGAGGTTCAGGCCAAATTCAGGTCCAGAATATAACTTTATCTAAAGTCCAGCTGAATCTGCAGAACCCCAACTTTCACAGGTCCACTCATCTCTGGACATGATGGTCTTAAAGTGGAATCCACAAATGGACAACCCCTTACTACTGTGTCCAGCATCATACTTTTATCTGTTTGTCTGTTATTGTACACTTCACTACATTTTCCAGATGTAAACCTTAACAGTGCACTACAAACATGGCCCAAGGAATAGAAAGAAACAGGAAACATTAAGTTTTCTTAGGGGATATTTTTCTATTCTAAATTGTTCCAGATTTCTCCATGTGAAATACCATACTAGTTAAAGGGGTTGTTGACTCTTAGACAGACCTTTATTAACAGGCCCAAAGGGTTAAAGAAAATTGATGCTTACCTCCCAGTCAGTCTCCTGAGATCAATACCTGGAGTAGACATCACATGAATGCTGCAGTCAATGGTCGTCTGCAGTGTTCACATTTCATGTGAGAGGAATAAATAAATCTATAGTGCTCCTATTACACCCCTACTAGATATTGACCGGCGGGGAATGCAGCACTGAGTATGGAGGATCAGCACTGGTTTGGGAAGGTTCATAGGGTGGACTTTACTGTAACAAAGAAACATTATTTTAGCCAATGAATGACAAACCATCATTATGTAGAACCACTGTATATTGTAAATGTTTAAATATTCAGACAATATATAAATGATATCTTTATGCTATCTTTTGTCCTTCTATAACTGCTATATAATTTCTTGCAATACTTCAGCCATTATTTGGCCTGTGAAATTAAACATTTATGGTCACTTTGAACAACTGCCAATGTCAACTGAACTATTTATGGCTACATCTGAGGAATAATAAGTCATCAGACAAAGGTAATACAGACATTAAACCATCAACAAGCTGCTTTTCCATGTGAAAGACCTTTTAAAGGTGCACCTAAATAGAAAAACTTTGCAAAACTACCGGTGAAGTACCACTGTAATAAAGTCATGGAGCAAAAAAACACTGGAGCTCTTCCTATATATGCAATAATAGGTGGAAACTACTGCACTCACTAGATGGGAGTGGGGTCCGGGAACTGTGCTTGTACCTGGATACAGATGTGTGGATATACAGATAAATGAAACCTGAGAAGTAATACTGATATATATATATATATATATATATATATATATATATATATATATATGTATATATATATATATATATATATATATATGTATTTTATTACATAATAGATTTGAATAAAATGTCTCAGGGTAATACACTGAGTTGGGTACTCGGATAGGTAATAGAAAACAGGCTTGATAGGCGTGAGACCTGTCAAAGTTGAAAAAATAAACAAGAGAAAGCATACCTGTACCTGTGCTAACAGAAGTTAGAAGGTCTGAATGGAGATGGAGTTAACCTACATATACTTTTTGAAAGAATCTTTTCGGAGATTTTAAAAGAATTTAAAAAAAAATAAAAAAAAATTAAGAATTTTTTGTGATTTTTAAGAAAGTTTTTTACCCCCCCTTTCTTTTTCTTTTTCCCCTCTTCCCTTTTTTCGTATACCTATCAAGCCGGTTTTCTATTACCTATCTGAGTATCCAACTCAGTGTATCTCCTTGAGACATTTTATTCAAATCTATTCTTTAATAAAATACATACCGTATATATATGTTATCAGTATTACTTCTCAGGTGTTTCATTTATCTCTACATCCACACATCTGTATCCAGGTACAACCACTTTTCCCGGACCTCACTCCCATCTATTGAGCGCAGTAGTTTCCATTTATTATTGCTATTTAACCCTGACAGGTTTACGCAGACCCTGCCAACTACTTGCAGCTCCTTGATAGATCCATTACTCCTACAACCCTTCCCCCCCTATTTTTGAGCGCAAGTGTCCATCCTTAGAAAAAATCCATCCTATATATGACCTGTGTTTCTAGATTGGAGAACAGAGGGTTAATTCGACCATTGTAACGGATTTTTACACTGTATTGTTATTTTACTGTATTCAAGGTTGATTTTTTATCAGCCTAGAAATCCTGCATGATTGAGGTCGTCTTTATTATTGCTGAGTTACTCTGCACTGTTCACTGCTTTTATTATCTCAAAAATTGACCACTGCAGTTTAGCGTTGGCCTGCTTTTTTAGCTCACTACCAAAGATGTTATTACTGCAAAATACTGTTGCCCAAGGACTCATATTAAATCAAACCATCCCATTACTCCTGCGTTTTAGTCTGTTCATTGGCTTCCTCTTAAGGCTCTTATTGATTTTAAATTTTTTCTTTTGACCTGTGCAGCTTAACATGGCCCTTGTCCATCTTAAATTACTTTCCTGTAGTCCCTGGTCACTCTTTAATATCCGTAGGAGGTAGTTTATGCCTCATTATCTATTTTTGAATGAATGTTTTCATTCTGATTAAATAATCCGCTCTAGCAGTAGAAAGCCTTCATGATATTAATTGAAGACTAAGAACCTAGAGCAGTTTGTAACAGCCCTGCTGAGTGTAATATACTGTATCGTGCAAAAGCCTAATGTAGGCTGCTGTAGGAGAAAAAAAAGTATATATATATATATATATATATATATATATATATATATATATATTTATTTATATTATAGAATTATACACAGCATCATGCGAAAGGTTTTCGATTTTTCTCTGGTTTATTACCATAACATTTCTATGTATGAAAGCATGTATAATTTTTCACACCTGCCTTAAAGAGTCTCTGTCAGCACAGAATGATTGTTCACACCAAGTACAGGCGCTGGGTGCATCATGGCGGGGCTAGTCATTTAAATACACCATCCCACTTGCTTGTTTTCCCTCCAATTCCACCCTTCCTTCTAAAATTGACAGCTCTAACTTTATAGAGCCAGAGATAGGCAGAGGTAGATGGAAAAAAAGCAGATCGGAAGACGCACTTATACATTTGGCCCCGCCATGATGCACCAGTGCTTGTGCTTGGTTTGAACAGTCATTCTGTTTTGATATTTAAATATATTTTTAGATTTTTTGAGAGTTCAGTATATAATTTTCTTCACTAAGCAAGGTTATATTGGTAAAGTTGACACTTTACCAGAATCTTATCTCAGTAATTCAATAATTGGGCAGGCACATGTCCAAAATAAGGCAAAATGCCCCACCGACCAATACAACCGAAAAAAGAGAGATGTGTATTTGAGGCTCCAGCAAAACAAAAGATGTGTCCTTCTCCACAAGGAGAAAACTTACCCCCTAGATCCCAATCTTAGCCTCTGGCCTCGATTCCACTTGCGTTTTGCACAGACAAGTGCGATCCGATAAAACATCAGATTGCACTCGCAGCAGTGTAAAACTATGAAGCAGTGTCCATCTGCAATTGATTTCTCATGCCATAGCGGCATGAGAAATGAATTGCAGCATGCTGCATTTGGCAGCGAGTCTTGGCTCACATGCATCCCCATATAAGTCTATGGGTGCGTATGACACATCGCACTGCACTCGCATGTAATCCGACCGCAGTGCGATATAAACAGAAATATATCATGGAGGAGATGGGGAGAAAGTGCTCCCTTCCTCTTCTCCGCAGCTGTGATCCAATTGCAAGATCAAATCATAATCACATGTCCCTTGGCTAATGCTCGCAGCAGAGGATCATTAGCATATTGTTTCCAATTCTCTCACATCAGAAGCTATGCGCAGGTGGAACCAAGGCCTCTCACCTAGGCAAATCAAATCTCCTACTTTGCATTGATGAGGGCAATACCCCAAAACACAGTGTCTGTAAATTAAGACTCTGTTTGGCTTATATCCTAAGTTAAAGGGTCGATATTGACTTTTAGCATTGCTACTTCCAATAGGTGACACTAAAGGTCCAGTCACACTAAACAACTTACCAGCGATTCCAACAACGATAGGGATCGCTGGTAAGTTGCTAGGAGGTTGCTGGTGAGATGTCACACTGCGACGCTCCAGCGATCCCACCAGCAACCTGACCTGGCAGAGATCACTGGAGCGTCGCTACACGAGTTGCTGGTGAGCTCACCAGCAACCAGTGACCAGCCCCCAGCGCCGCGTGGAAGATGCTGCGCTTGGTAACTAAGGTAAATATCGGGTAACCAACCCGATATTTACCTTGGTTACCAGCGCACGCAGCTACACGTGCAGAGAGCAGGGAGCAGCGCACACTGAGCGCTGGCTCCCTGCTCTCCTAGTTACAGCACACATCGGGTTAATTAACCCGATGTGTGCTGCAGCTAAATGTGCACAGAGCAGGGAGCAGCACACAATGCTTAGCGCTGGCTCCCTGCTCTCCTAGCTACAGCACACATCAGGTTAATTAACCCGATGTGTCCTGCAGCTACATGTGCACAGAGCAGGAGCCTGCACTGACAGTGAGAGCGGCGGAGGCTGGTAACAAAGGTAAATATCGGGTAACCAAGGACAGGGCTTCTTGGTTACCCGATGTTTACTGTGGTTACCAGCCTCCGCAGAAGCCGGCTCCTGCTGCCTGCACATTTAGTTGTTGCTGTCTCGCTGTCACACACAGCGATCTGTGCTTCACAGCGGGACAGCAACAACTAAAAAATGGCCCAGGACATTCAGCAACAACCAACGACCTCCCAGCAGGGGCCAGGTTGTTGCTGGATGTCACACTAAGCAACATCACTAGCAACATCGCTGCTACGTCACAAAAGTTGTTCGTTAGCAGCGATGTTGCTAGCGATGTTGCTTAGTGTGACGGGGCCTTAAAGTTCAAGTCCTCTTCCTCTTTGAGGAGACAATTTGCATATAAAAGATGCAAAAAAACAGTCATTGGACACAAACAATTTTTTGCTTTTTTCTTAAATATATTGGCTAGTTTTGATGATTTATTGTATTACAGAATATTTTAATTCACCACTCTTTCCTTCAATTTTATAGGTTAATGCTAATTGAGGTGATAGTCAGCCTGTCTATGAAGTTTAATATAAACCACATAAAAGCCAACATTTGCAATATACTGAAAAATGTATTTGCAACCCAATATATGTAATGAGATGTCTTTAGAGATGACACATTCCATGGATCTAAAATAATGATCAGTGGCTGTTTACTATGTAAAGCCTCTTTCACACATCCGTGTGCACAGTGCGAGGTGTAAGTGCGTATGTGTGTGCATGTGTCCGTGTGTGTTCAGCATGTGCTTTCAGTTTGCTATCCGTGTGACGTAAAAGACTGAGAACAAGAGGGCATTAGGAAAATGTAAACGGGATCTACGTGTTTTTTGGATTGATTACGTTTACATTTTCATAGTGCCCTCTAGTTCTCAGTCTTTTATACAATATTGCATCGGTGATCCCATTTGTTACACACCACCTTTCTTCTCTTCACCATCCGTGTGACATCTGCATAGCACACTGACAGCATAAACTTCTACACTTACCTGTCCATGGTGCTGCTGTGTCCGGCACTGCTGCTGCTTCCGGTCCAAGGTGAAGTGAATATGCAATGAGCATAAGGAGCGGGGGTCGGTATCAGGAGACAGCAGTGCTGGAGACATCAGCGGTGGAGACAGGTGAGTATAGAATAGCATTTCATTTCACCTGTATGTATCACACAGAGCACATCAGTGTGCGGTGGGCCATGTGACATCTGTGCTACCGAAGAAAACTGGACATGCCTAGTGTGCAGCACACGGACACATGTATGGTCCGCACGAACACACGGTCCATGTGCAAACAGGCACGTGTGCACAAACCCATTGGTTTTAATGGGTCTATGTGTGACGCTGTCTCCAGTACGTGTGAAAATGGACGTCACACGTATATGAAACACGGACATGTGAAGGGGGCCGAAGGTCAACTATTCAATGATAAAGAAAAAAAGGTATTTTTACCTAGAAACAGCTCCACTCTTTCTTAATGGTTGTTTCTGGTATTTCAGCTCATCCTTATTCAAGTGGATGAATCATGAGCTGTCGGCTTATTGAGTGTTGAGCAGATTGTTGTAATACTAGAGATGGACCATAGACAAAGTGGATAATCATAGCCTTCATTAAACCCTTGTTTTTTCATTTTTCTCCTCAGTACATTTGTTTAACTAGTTTTATCATTCAAGCTTTGGAATAAAGCGATGCAAAACATTTATGTTAACAAGATCAAACCTTTCAGATTACAATTCAATAAGTATCACAGTAATATAACTGTGCATTCCCTGAAAAAAGAACTAGCAGGCTAACCATGGTTCAACAGCCTAACAAAAAAAATCATTTGAGCTAATTCAGAAACAATGACATCTATACAGATTTGGACAGAATAAAAGATTTTTTTTCTTTTCCCACGTCTTCTCTTTAAATACTATTATTTATATAGCCCACCATGATTTTGTAGCTCCACGTCAGTCCTCACAGAGGGAGCTATGATCCATCTGTTACAAAGTCTATAGATGTATGGTTTCCAATTAGAATTCGAACCAGTAGGAAAATGTTCAGATCTGATTAAATCAATAGAAAAAGTAACTCTGGAATGAAGAAAATTATTCACAATATATTGAAAGAAAGGCCTTGTAGCCATTGTATACAAATTAATGCTTTTTTTAAGCCGCTTCCATAGACTGTGATTCATTAAAGCCATTCAGTCATGGCTATTGTTACTTGCAATGTTTTCTACATTGTGCTACATAATACTAAAAGAGATGTAATTAATCTTCCTACTACTGAAGACAATACATATCATAATTAAAAATAAAATAGTCGCTGAATCTTTTTATCCAATCAAGTTGTTTAAGCTATCTCCAAGCACCAATTCATTTTTCTATAAGCTTTGACACTACATCTGCATACAGTGTAATTAACTCAATTGCAGAAATCCTATTATGATGATGTGGATTTTGTTTTGAATCTTTACATCAATTTAAAAATGAAAATTGGACCGCGTGTGGTTAGGGCATTAAATAATTGCATGCGGACAATGGTACTGGGTGAAATTTTTTTTTTATGAGATATTTATAGGAAAATGTACTAAGACTCTAGACAGATTACAACATGGATTCACTTTCCAAGGGATACATTTTAAACAAATCTCATTATAGGATCGATCATATGGGTCTATATCCTTTTGGTTAAGAGGATAGTGCTCCATATTTTATGATACTACAAACAGGAGAGAACACTGTGACATTTGGGAAAAAAATGGTCGAACAGGAAATGCACAAGGCACCATCTATATGATTTTCTGACAACCTAGGACAAGCCAGGGTAAAGGTTAAACTGTTTGATGAAATATTTCCTATCATGTAACATTTGGCTTAATTTAAAGACACATAAAATTCCCCAAATGCTTTTTTTTTTTACTTTGTCCTATTAGTTATATTGAAATAAATAGTCAATAATTCTGTATTTGCAATGGGTAATAATCCAGCCATCGACTTGACTATATGGATTCATCTACTTTGTGTGCCTTATTCTGAGACATGCATGCTTTGGCTTTATTAACCTTGGTTAACAGTTCAATATTACTGACAAGCTTTGCACTACTAGTGCTTTTTTAATTTTTCTTTATTACCGTATTTTTCATTTTATAAGATGCACCGGATTATAAGACGCATCCCTAATAAGTTGAGATAAAAAAGGTAAAAAAAAGGGGTCCGTCTTATACATCGGTGGTGTCTTACCATAGGGGGCGGCAGTGGTGGTGGAGCGGGGTCACAGGAGGCAGGGGCAGTGCTGGAGTAGAGCGATGCTGCAGGTGCTGTGGTGGGGGCTGGGCTGGCAGTGGTGGGGGCTGTGCTGGCTGAGTGGTGCAGGGCAGTGCGGCTGGTGTCCCAGATGCTTTGTCAGCCGTGTAGGCTTCAATGAAATGGCACCCGGAGTCAGCGCATGCACAGATTGAGCTCTCGGCTCATTGACAAGCTGAGATCTCATCTGCGCACACACCACCTCCAGGCCCCATTTTCTTTAGGTCTGCTGCTGGCAGATCAATGGGTCGGAGGCGGCCCATTTGCAGATCATATATTGAGCCAAGAACTCCATCTGCGTACGTGTCAACTCAGACACCATTATTTGAAGCCCACACCACCAACAGAGCATCTGGGACACCCCCGCACCACCCTGCTCCACAGCAGCCCACACACCAACCCGCATAGCCCCCACCGCCGCCCACAAAGCCGACAGCATCTGGAACACCTGCCACACCACCCTGATCCATAACAGCCCGCACAGCAGCCTGCACAGCCCCACACCGATGCCCTCACAGCCGATAAAGCATCTGGGATACCCACCGCACCACGCTGCTCCACCGAAGCTCGCACAGCCCCCACTTCTGCCTGCACAGCCAATTGTACAGCCCCCACCGCAGCCAGCACAGCAGCTAGCACAGCCCCACCGCAGCCAGCATAGCATCCATTCTCCACCTCCCGCTAAGCTACATTCGGTTTTTTAGATGCACCCTTCATTTTCCTAAAAAAAAATTCGGATGAAAAGTGTGGCTTATTACCAAAAAATAGGGAATATTATTTATTATAGAAGTCATTCTATATTTATTAAGAACAACTGAATAACACTATGTACATGAACTTTATAATGCCAAGTTCATACAGTATAGGCCTATTTTAGCCAAGATATAAGGGGTAATTCATTAGGAAACTTGGAGCAAACACCTCAATAAATTGCAATATTTTTGCGCAACTTGGCAGTTACGCAAAAATATTGCTACTTTTCGTGTTTATAGTCCAGTCCTGGCCAGCTACTCCTATATGGGTGTAGCATGAGTGAGCCAGGGTGTTGTCACTCCTGCCTGTAACTTACTCCAGAAATGTACACTAGCCCTCTACTGGCATACATATATTGGGACAGTGCACGCTGGATATAAGATGCACTTGATACATTAAGCAGTGAAAGCCACAAAATGAATCAGGTCAGTGCACTCCAGTGAGCACTTCATTGAGACTGGCATGCACTTCGTCAGTCTCAATGAGTTACTTCTATGACTTGACTAAAAAATAGATAGGCATTTCCTTAATAATTTAACTTACCTTAGACATTGTAAAAAATATATAGTGATACTCACCATCTGGAGTAAAATAAAAGTCTTTTTGGATTCCTTTAAAACATAGAAGTAAGTCAAGGAACTGGCAGACTGCAGCCAAACGATGGTCGTTTCACATGACAGACCTGTAGAAGCATGTTCACGCGTGAAACGGCCATTGTCTGCCTGACTTACCTATATGTTTTAAAGACATCCAAATAAAGACTGATGTTTTACTCCAGACGGTGAGTGCCGCTACATGTTTTTCATACTGACTACTTTTTGTCCCATTTTATAGATTAAGTAGCTGAGTACCACTGTTATTTTTTGGGTGGGTTTTGGCAGCTTTCTTGGTTATCATTTATACTCCATGCCCAAGTTTATCAGACAGTGCTGAGATTCCCCCTACTTTTGCTTCTATTAACTTACTTTAGAATTTCTTCATTGTTAAAGGAATCTGTCAGTAAGTTTTTGCTATTTACTCTGAGAGCAGCATTTTGCAGAGGCACAGACCTTAATTCTAGTGATATATCACTTTCTGGGAAGCTTTTTGTATAAATACAAACAGTGTTTTATCAGCAAGAGTTTAATAGTAGAGCACTAGTTGTCTCATTCCATGTAGTCCTCCAGCTCTGTGTAACCCCTCTCTCTCACTGATTACCAGGTTTCTGCCAATGTACAGTGCACAAAAAGAGCTGTCAATCAGTGGTGTGGGAGGAGTTATACAGAGCTCAGCACTCAGAGAATTGCTATGTCTGCATCACAAAAAAAATGCGATTTTATAAAAATTAGCCCAATCAAACCAATAAGTGACATAGCAGTAGAACCAGGGACTCTGTCCATACATTATGCTGCTTTCAGATTACATAGCAAAAACCTGGTGACAGATTCCCATTAGGAAATAAAAAACATAACCAAACTTCACCAAAAAGTGGGCTCTGATTCACACTGTATATTTACTGATCTATAGAATGTAAGCCCGCAAGGGCAGGGTCCTCTTCCCTCTGTACCAGTCTGTCTAATGTAATTTGGATATGTATTCTGTATGTAACCCCATCTCATGTTTTGATCAATTGTATTATTATTATTATAATTATTATTATAAATAATAATAATATTTATTTATACAGCACCATGGAATTAATGGTGCTCTATAAATAAATATTCTATTATTATTATTATTATTAATAATAATAATAATAATAATAATAATATTGATCAAACCCATACATACCGTTTTGACGTGAGACAAGTTGTTTTGGTTCCCTTCCTCTGTGTGACTTAGTATAATAATTCATATTACTAATTCTGTATTTGCTAGATATTAAAAATACATTTACATTTGCCCCCCACCCAATAGTGCGTTTTGGCAGCTCTGTCCATTACCATAGTTGACTTGTACTAACAGTCTATGGAATCTCATTACATGACAACATGAAATGAACAAGACACCGAGCAAATTATATGTGAGTGAAATTGTTCTACTATTGTTACTATTATTATTGTTTTTAAAATTGTTTTAGTTCAATGTATTACAAAAACTGATGTAATTTGATAACTTGCCTTTAGCTACAAGCTCGGTGCAGTGCAACAAATAAATGCTTGCTCGACATAAGATTTGTTTTCTGTAACTTTTCAGAGTCCCACTTTGACAGGAAAATTATTTATTATATAGAGTACAGATATTTGTATGACACAGCATATATTCATTTTAGCTACCAATGATGTGTGAAATCCATGAAAACATAAGCAAAACCAAAAATAAGCAATTGCTGGATTATTCAAAAATTTCAATTCCATTCAGTGTCATAGAAAAACTTTATTTTTTTTAATAATGGAACATCTGCGCTTGTAGACTTGTATGCACATACACAAACATGCAAAGTACATACCCAATCAAAAACACACACATATGGTATATTCATACATACCGAAACATATATACATAGAGAAACTACAGGGTAGACCAGTTCTCAATAAATTTGATGTGTTACATGACCCTCTTCCCATTGGAAAAAATAAAGTGGGATCCAGAATGGCCGACTTCAAAATGGCCACCATGGTCACCACCTATCTTGAAAAGTTTCCCCCTCCCATATTCTAATGAGCCACAAACAGGCAGTTGATATCACCAACCATGGACAGCCTACAGGGGCACATCACAGCAATAGTAATCACCATTCATTACACAGCGAGTAACATCATATGAAAGAATACAGACCTGACCAGAGTATTTTGTTCACCACCCACCACGCCTCGACGCGTTTCACCGCCTAGGGCTTCCTCAGGAGGCTCATAAGGGCAGAATGGTACTTGTGTGCTGACAATATAAACATCAGGGATGCGCATGGCGGGTATGAATCAGTTAATCTAGGCATAGTTAGCCTCTTATGACTTACTATAGGCCTGTTCCTGTTATTTTGACCTGTAAAGTTTGCAGGCAGGTATAGAGGCTTGACCTGGTATTTGATTGTACCTAATTGTGTATACATGTGAGCTCATTTAAAATAGTCCATGAAGGAATATTGAGGGACTAATAGATATTTAGGCTAATTAATACACTAGGTGAGACTACTAACATTAAATTGGCCCGTTTGTAACTTCCGGTTTTCATAGCCCTATGTATCAGCAAACTATAATTTGTGTGCCGATAAAATAAATGTAATTGGGGATGCACATAGAGGCTAGGAACCTGTGACTAACTAATACAGACATATATAACCTTTTATGACCTACTACGAGAGATTCTTCTAGGTATTTTTTCTATGTGACTTTTATAGTTGCACATCACGGTATAGTGACATCTGCAAATTCAAATAATTGTGAAATTGAGAATTAAAGTACTATTTGAGGACCTGAGAGATTTGTTTTTGATCCCTACCCTACCTTCCCTCTAATCAGGGGGAGTTACAGTTGCACTCTCGCTACCCTGTTGTGCCATTGAGTCTAAAAATGTGTGTTTTAATTGTATGAAATAAAGTTTATTTTTATTTTTATGGAAATATGGCATCATTTGTATATTCTTGGTTCAGGGATATAAGTGGTTACATACTCAACTCACCCCTCACCTGTCACTGCTGCCACTGTTCCCCACAAGTCCCCTCCACTCACTCCATGGGCCGAACAATTGTACACCAACCGGATTGCTCCACAATTCAATTCATAAATGCAAATAACTTTATTTTCCTGTTTAATCCTGCTGGTTTTAAAGTGTTCAATTAAACTATCTGTCTACTTTCTGCTCCAGACATTAAAGGGTGCTTTACACGCTGCGAAATCGCTAGCGTTTGCTAACGATGTCGAGTGTGATAGCACCCGCCCCCGTCGTACGTGCGATATGTGGTGATCGCTGCCATAGTGAACATTATCTCTACGGCAGCATCACACACACATACCTTGTCAGCGACGTCGCTGTGACCTCCGAACAATCCATCCCTCATGGTGGAGTTGCGTGCGGCGTCATAGCGACGTCACTGCAGCGTCACTAAGCGGCCGGCCAATAGAAGCGGAGGAGCGGAGATGAGCGGGACGTAACATCCCACCCACCTCCTTCCTTCCGCATTGCCGGTGGACGCAGGTAAGGAGATGTTCATCGTTCCTGCGGTGTCACACATAGTGATGTGTGATGCCGCAGAAACAAGGAACAACATTGCTAGTGCCAAAACAATGATATTTAGTTTTAGACCGACATCTCCAAAACCAACGATTTTTACCACTTTTGGGATCATTGAAGGTCGCTCATACGGATCACATGCTGCGATGTCGCTAACGGTGCCGGAAGTGCATCACAAACACCGTGACCCTGACGATATATTGTTAGCGATGTCGCAGCGTGCAAAGCACCCTTAAGTGTAGGTAACTACCCCCTCCCCAGTGTTGTATGACCCTTTTAATGCCCTAAAACATGGTAGCTTTGATATTACCATTATGGATCTATTTGTATTGACTAGATAGAGGATGGTGCAAGAGTTGTTTTTCTATGTTATAGGCATGTTAGTTTAATCTGATGTGCCATTCACGCTTTGTGCTTATATATATAATTTTTCACATGGGCACTTAATGCATTATATCACACCCTTACAGTATCAGAGTAAATGATCTTAATGTCATAAGTCTTTCCCATTATGTAAGGGAGTGTAATCTGCCATTATTAATATATTTTATTGAACTGCAAATAACATACTTTTACAGTGGAATAAAATGGATGTATCGGACGCACAAAGCGTGAACTGCGCATCAGATTAAAGGAACATGCATACATCATAAAACAAACAGGTCTTCACGATCCTCTATCTAGCCATTAAAAAAGGGTCCATAATCGTGATACACAGTATAGCACATAAGTGAATACATCCTCATATTTTTGTAAATATTTTATTATATCTTTTCATGGGACAACACTGAAGATATGACACTTTGATTCAATGTAAAGTAGTCAGTGTTTGGCTTGTATAACAGTGTAAATTTGGTGCCCTCTAAAGAACTCTACACACTGCCATTAATGTCTAAACCACTAGCAACAAAAGGGAGTAAGCCCCTAAGTGAAAATAACAAAATTGTGCCGAAAGTGTCAATATTTTGTGTGGCCACCAATATTTTTAAGCACTGCATTAACTCTCTTGGACATGGAGTTCACAAGAGCTTCAAAGGTTGACAGTGGAATCTTTTTCCACTCCTGTATAATGACATCACACAGCTGGTGGATGTTGGAGACATTGAACTCCTCCACTTTCCATTTGAGGAAGTAGGGTTTCAGTCTAGAACCTTTACTCTAAGTTTCTTTAACAAGGCAGTGCCAAGGCACTGTTTGACAAGGCATATTGGAGGTATGTTTGTGGTCATTATAATGTTCAGCCTAGTTTCCAAAGGGAGGGGATCATGGTCTGCTTCAGTATGTCATATATACATGTTCGCATTCATGGTTTCGTCGATTAGCTGTAGCTCACCACTCCAAATCATGACATTCCCACCACCATGCTTGACTGTAGGCAAGACACATTTGTCTTTGTACGCCTCACCTGGTTGTCAGCATACACACTTGACACCATCTGAACCAAATACGTTTATCTTGATCTCATCAGACCACTGGACATAGTCCCAGTAATCTATATCCATAGGCTGCTTGTCTTCACTAAACTGTTTGTGGGCTTTCTTGTGCAGCATCTTTAAAGGAGGATTCTTTCTGGGACAACAGCCATGCAGACGAATTTGATGCAGTGTGCTACATATGGTCTGAGCACTGACAGGCTTATTCTCCATCTCTTTAACAGCAATGCTGTCAGCACTCATACATCTATGTTTCAAAGACAACCTCTTGATATGATACTGAGCATGTGCACTCAACTTCTTTGGTCGACCATGGTGAGACCTATTTTGAGTAGAACCTGTCTTATAAAACCGTTGTATGATCTTGGCCACCATACTGCATCTCAGTTACAGGATGTTGGCAATCTTTTTTTAGCCTAGGACATTTTTATGTAGAGCAACAAGTCTATTTTTCAGATCCTTAGAGATTTTTTGTCATGAGGTGCCATGTTGAACTTCCAGTGAACAGTATGAGAGTGATAACCCCATTTTTTTCGAACCTGCTCCCCATTCTCCCCTGAGACCTTGTAACACTAATGAATCACATGACAGGGAGGAGGAAAAATAGGTAATTAAATACAATTTGGCCATTTTCACCTAGGGATGCACTCATTTTTGTTGCCAGCAGTTTAGACAGTAATAGTTGTGTGTTGAGTTATTTAGAGGGCACACCAAATGTACATGTTTATGTATTATGTTTGCCTATTTATATATTTTCTTTTCTTTTGATTTAGCATTGTGTAGCAGATAGCTTGCTGCTTACTGCAGTTTTATGTACAATGATACACAAAAGGGTAACAATGTTTCAAACTTTCTCCACCACCAAGAGCAAAACGGTAACAGTGCAGTGACGTCACATGACATGAATCTGCATAACTAATAATATGCTAAATTGTTTAAAGTCAAATTTATGTATGAGATTGCCATTCGAAGCTGTAGTGGATGGTGAGATATGGAGCCTGAAAGTCAAAAGTTCAAAACATAGTTACTCTTTTGCTCAACAGTGTACCTAGGGGGTAACTAATTCTGCAGTGACTGTTTATATTCTTCATTATTTATTGTTGGGGTACATTACTAGTGAACCACAATGTAATGGGATACCACCTAGTGCGGTAAGTAATATTTTGTTCCTCGAGAAATTTCCAGATAAGTTCCACAAAGAAGAGACTCACTACTATGAGCAAACAAAATAATAAGAAGATGAAGTAGGAAAAATGAGAGGGGGAAAGGGATGTCATAGGAAATTTCAGGTAAGTCATTTATTAGAAGTAAGGAATATAATAGAATATATAAGCAGCCTACAACTTATAAATCTTCAGCGGAGATATTTAGTTACACACAACACTACAGTATATTAAGGTACCATTTCTACTGACACAGACACGGATGTATGCATGTACTCTCAAGAACACAGTGTGATACTGTAAAGATTTATAATAAGCCTGTAAGACCTACATTAAGCTATAAGACCACCAATGCTGGCACCTACAGATGGTCATAGGACAGTCAATCCCATGTGAGGACACATTCAGTTCACCAGTGCAGTGTACTCCTATAACCCAGTACCCACAGCTGCCACCTGCCTTCACACCAACATGTACACGCTCTGCACATATCACTAACCTACACTATGCTATCCAACGCTGCAGGTGGCACTGGGTGCAGATCTTTCTGGTCGGCATCTTGACCCTGGTAAACTAACACAGCGGTAATAAATCAGTGCAGGGGGCAATCTCAAGGTAATATCCTAAAAAAAAGTGAGTCTACTATAAAAGTAAGAACAAAGTGCCACATCCCTTTCCTAAACTAATGGTGGCTGGGTATGTAGAAATATGGTGCTCCTCAAAATTTGAGGCTAGAGGCAACCACCTCTGTGCAACCCACCACCCCATTTCCCAAGCTATGCCATTGTCTGCATAGTATTAGGGTAATATTCGGTGTACAGACATATCCAGTCCATCTCATATCCTCTCACATATAAACCATTCTGTACAATCATGGATGTTTTAGGGAAAGAATCAATCTGGACATGAAAGATGGTTACTTAGTTTGTAATGGGTGACTCGAACAGAAAGTAAAATTGCTCAAAAAACATCTTTTAATCCCATACTAACTATTTAGTAGGGGGTCTGCGGACTAACCGTTACCTAGGAAATAAACAGGCCTTAAATTTAACGAGGTCAGCGTGGGCCGGTGACTACGGTTCTGTAACTACAACTGTCTATCTACAGCTTGCTATGTAACTACAAGCCATTGCTATGAGCATTTGATCATGACACACCAAGAAAAGACACTTCTTTTTATTCATTTAATTAAAGGTTGTGGAGTGAGATGTCCCTTTTTTTCCTACATGGAGAAAATTCCATAAACACACATGTGACTGATATAAACATTCCACACGAGTAATGGATAAGCAGGGAGACCTTCACAATGCTCCCATGTATTATTAGAGGCTTACAGAATGGCAAAGGAAGCAATATTGCATTAAAATCAGAAAGAAAGAAACCCTCTCCTATTATAAACTTCCAAAAGTGCCCTGGAAACATGATTGCATTCTTTGCAGATTGTTGAGTACATTTAGTACCATAAAACTTTGTTTTATGAGGCTTCCTGTTTTATTTCTAAATGGCCATGACTTTGAATATATTGATTTGGGAGATAGAAAGGTTATTGCCCAAAGAGAATAATCATGTGCTGCAAAGAAAAAGATGTTGTAACTGAATTATGATAAAATCGTACACTCACAAAGCAGAGGGCATGGGGTATGAATATATGTGCGGTATGTACTATTAATGTCTATGGTAATTATCACAGCTCTCATGTGAAAAAAAAATAGTAAGTATGGTTACTGGAAGCCTGACAGCAGCTTGTGTCTTTGTACAAGAAGAAAAAATGTCTGAATAACCTTAACGCCCAACTGTCTATCTATCTATCTATCAATCATATCATGTATCTATCTATCATGTATCTATCTATCTATCTATCTATCTATCTATCTATCTATCTATCTATCTATCATGTATCTATCTATCTATCATGTATCTATCTATCATGTATCTATCTATCTATCAATCATGTATCTATCTATCTATCATGTATCTATCTATCATGTATCTATCTATCTATCTATCTATCCATCTATCTATCTATCATGTATCTATCTATCTATCTATCATGTATCTATCTATTCCATCTATTTATCTATCTATCTATCAATCTATCTATCTATCATATATCTATCTATCCATCTATCTATCTATAATGTATCTATCTATTCCATCTATCTATCAATCTATCTATCTATCTATCATGTATCTATCTATCCATCTATCTATCCATCCATCTATCTATCTATCTATCTATCATGTATCTATCCATCTATCTATCTATCTATCTATCTATCATGTATCTATCTATCATGTATCTATCTATCTATCCCTCTATCTATCATGTATCTATCTATCCATCTATCTATCCATCTATCTATCTATCTATTATCCATCTATCTATCTATCTATCTATCCATCTATCTATCTATCTATCTATTATCTATCTATCTATCCATCTATCCATCTATCTATACATCTATCTATCTATCTATCCCTCTATCTATCATGTATCTATCTATCTATTATCTATCTATCCATCTATCTATCTATCTATCTATCTATCTATCTATTATCCATCTATCTATCTATCTATCCATCTATCTATCTATCTATCTATCTATCTATCTATCTATCTATCATGTATCTATCTATCCATCTATCTATCTATCATGTATCTATCTATTCCATCTATCTATCATGTATCTATCTATCTATCTATCATGTATCTATCTATTCCATCTATTTATCTATCTATCTATCAATCTATCTATCTATCATATATCTATCTATCCATCTATCTATCTATAATGTATCTATCTATTCCATCTATCTATCTATCAATCTATCTATCAAATCAAATCAAATCAAATCAAATAAGCTTTATTGGCAGGACCAAATACAAATTAGTTTTGCCAAAGCAAGTGTACATTAGGGACTGGGGCTGTGGGGATGGTGGGTGGGGACTGTAGGAAGGATGGATGGGGCACATCCAGGGTGGGGACTGTGGGGGCACTTCTAGGATGGGGGCTATGGAAGTCCATGGCTTATGATGGGGCATATCCAGGGTGGGGACTGTAGTAACGGTGGTTGGGGCATATCCATGGTGGGGTCTGGGGGGGCCATATCTGGGATGGGGGGCTATGGAAGTCCATGACTTATTATAGTTCTTTTTCTCGAAGTCTATGACATTCGCTCACATACCGCGCTGCTATCTCCACTGCGCTCTCTTCTTCCCCCAGCAGGATATATATTTTCTCTTCCTCCTTCATGGAGCTGAAATCCGGGAAGAGATGGGAGAGTCTCCTGAAGTGAGTGTCCCTCACTGCTGAGTACTTGGTGCAGTGTAGCAGGAAGTGGGTTTCATCCTCAAGGGCCTCCAGGTCACAGTGTTGGCACAGTCTGTCCTCCCTGGGCTTGTAGCTCTGCTTGTGTCGGCCGGATTCGATGGCTAGACTGTGGGCACTGAGTCTATATCGGCTCAGGGTCCTGCGGTCTCTGGGATCCGGGAGTTTCTCCAGATATGGGGCCAGTCTGTGGTCTCTCTGTAGTCTCTGGTACATGGTCAGTTTCTGTGAGGTGTTGATGTCGGTCCTCCAGTCACTGACATACCTCTCCTGGCCCTCGTCTACCATATTCCTGATTCTGGTTCTTGTCAGGCTGCTGTGATTGGTTATTTTGTCCAGTTGGGTTTGGGAGAGCTGTGCCAGGGGTCCTGGTTCATCTGGCCCACGTATATATATCAGAGCTTTGTGGTGATGGGAGCTTGGATTGCTACTCTGTAGGTGAGCCTGAAATGATAGTGACCTCTTCAGAGCTGCTAGGTGTAGAGGGAATCTGCCCAGCTCAGCTCGACAGGCACTGTTGGAGGTGCTTCGATGGACCTGGAGAAGGTGCTTACAGAATTCCAGGTGGAATATTTCTGTTGGGCTGGAATCCCACCTTGACCAATCTGGGTAAGTGTGAGGGCCCCAGACTTCGCTGCCGTACAGGAGGATTGGGGCAATGATGGAATCGAAGATTTTTAGCCAGACCCTCACTGGTGGCTTCAGATGATACAATTTCCTTCGGATGGCATAAAAGGTTTTGCAGGCCTTGTTTTTCAGGGTCTCTATGGCTTGTTTGAAGCTCCCTGACTGGTGAATTTCCAGGCCCAAGTAGGTGTATTTGTCTGTTCCTGTTAGAGTGCAGCCGTTTACGACAAATGAAGGATGCTGGTCAAATCTTCTTTTTCTCTTCTGGAACACCATGATGTTGGTTTTCTTTAGATTGATCGGTAGTGCCCATGTGGAGCTGAATTTCTCCAAGATCTGTAGGTTGTCTTGGAGACCTTTCTCGGTTGGTGACACCAGCAGTAGGTCATCTGCATAGAGCAAGAATTTCACCTGGGCATCATGGAGTGTGAGACCTGGAGCAGGTGAAGATTCTAGAGCAGTAGCCAGCTCATTGATGTAAATATTGAAGAGCGTTGGACTTAGGCTGCAGCCTTGTCTGACTCCTCGGCTCTGCTGGAAATAAGCCGTTCTTCTACCGTTCACACTCACGCTGCAGAGGTTCTCGGTGTAGGAGCTTTTGATGACATCGTAGGTCTTTCCTCCTATTCCGCTTTCCAGCAGTTTCAAGAACAAGCCCGGGTGCCACACTGAGTCAAAGGCCTTTTTAAAGTCTACAAAGCAGGCGTATATCTTCCCATGCTTTGTATTGTGGACGTGGCTCTGAATGAGACTGTGCAGGGTGTAGATGTGGTCCGTGGTGCGGTGGTTTGGCACGAACCCTGCTTGGCTTTTGCTCAGGACATTGTGCTTGGTAAGGAAACTGATGATCCTTTTGTTTAGGATGCTGTTGAACAGTTTTCCCAAGTTACTGCTGACACATATGCCTCTGTAGTTGGCAGGGTCATACCTGTCCCCACTCTTGTGGATCGGTGTAATGAGTCCTTGGTTCCAGGTACGAGGGAAGTAACCACCACTCAGCACAATGTTGAACAGTTTAACCATTGCAGCTTGAATTTCTGGTGGGCTGTACTTCAACATCTCTGGGGGGATTCCATCCAGACCACTAGATTTTTTACACTTTATGGAAGTGATTTTCTCTGCAACTTCCTGTAATGTAATTGGTGTGTCCAGTGGGTTTTGGAAGTTTTTGATTTTCTCTTCCATTGCCTTTAGTTTTGATGTTATGTTTTCCTGCTCTTGGCTTAGTCCTTCTTTTGGGATGTCTTTG